>NC_133480.1:5159597-5184858 GCF_025370935.1 Choristoneura fumiferana
TTTTAAATTTTCCGCGACTTTTGGAAGTTTTGTGTGTCTATTGGATATGGCCACATCTTTTGGTTGCATTATTTGAAATTTGGTATACTTAGATTTTGTAAGTATGGATGGAAGCTCTGATGTAAAGGGTTTTTATCAATAAAATGAACAAGAAAAACGACATCAATTTTATACGACAACGAACATTTTTTACCTGGAAAATTAAATAGGCAGTAATTGTAAAAAAATCTTATTCGTTTTATGATGGCAATGTCGTCTAAAAATATTAAATAGCAAACTTGCCCGGTAATTAATTATTATTTAATTACCGTTATAAAATATTATACGAGGAGACAAGAGTTAATTAAAACCATGCGGTTAATTACGCTTCGCAGTAAAAGTTGAGCGACAAAATTTAATTTCAAGCTGAAAATTATTTCGCAAAGTTCAGTGTATCTACCTTTATTGCGCTAGTGACTCGCCCGGCTTCGCACGGTGCAATTTTGAAAAAAAAGGTCTCTACTCAAAGGCCCTTCGAATGTTTTAGCTCTTTTCACCAAAAAGGTCTCGTTAGTTTGTGTCATCCCACTAATATCTATTATAAATGCGAAAGTTTGTAAGTCTGTTAGCTATTATTAAATAATTACACAAACCAGAATAAATTTAACATTTTTAAATTATACATAATAAAATCTAAAATAATTCACAATAAAATCAATCCTGTACAAACTTTATCCTTTTCTTCGGTATTGTGTGATTATCATAACAAAGGAACAAAAATGTATTTCAAATTAAACTCCTTGAGTAGTAACGATCATTATCCACTTTTTTTAAAACACGTTTTATTTCACTTGTAACTAAGTAAGAAACAAAATGGCGAATAATTTTATCAAATAGTCTATTTTATTAACTCATTCGGAAACGCAATTGGACCCGCTAGATGGCGCTGTTGTTTGTATCTTATCATAATTTTAATGTAGTGTTTGTTTTGGGCAGGACAAATCTGCCGGGTGCTATAGTAAAGAATAATTTGTATTGTGATAAGGAACAGATTTTGTTATTTTATTCGAAATAATATAATTAAGAACTTCACTTGTATTACTGACCATTAAAACTTTACCCGCCGTCTTCGCAGGTGTAAACCGTTACGTAATCCTTGCAATGGTATTTAAATTCTGGGATTTCAAAAAAACCGTGTGATTTCACTCATTTAAATCATTAAAGATACATAAATAAAACAAATTGTATCTAATGCTAGCGGTTTTAATTTAAAGCGGTAAGGTCACATTTGAAAAGCTTAAGTCTTTAAGTTTCTTAAATCTTCTAAATTTTGGCACAATTTTCAAATTTTTTCTCCATAAGAAAGAACCTTCTACAAAGTAGGTATTAGAAAATAAAGTAAAAAAAGATGGACGAAATTAGTATAGTTCTCAGGTTATGGTGTGAACAAAGGAAATATGGATTTATTAGAAAATATATTTTATTACACTGCGAATAAATTAACTCCTTTAATAATCCTTTAAGTAAATTTAAAATTAAGTATTTTTAGAATTTTTAAATGTAACCATCAGCCGAAACAGACAAGCACTATCAAAAGTTCTCTTTTTTAAATAAATAATTTAAACTAAATTAGATTAAGTGTTTTACTGGTTATACTGGCAAAGGCCTCGTCGGTGACTCACCGGGGTCACGCCGTTTGTCACCTGGATAATTAGTTTTAAATATTGTTGTTTTTTAATCTGTAAGGTATTTATTGTATAAGCCCGAAATAAATAAATCGGATTATTATTTTGACAAAAAAAATGTCTCCGCAAACCAGCAAGCTTTGCCACCCTTCCTTCAATCGAGCTCTCGGATAAAAGCAGTAGAAGCGTCACCAGAGAAATTATTTTCCTCCACCATCCTTTGTATTTGCCTGTTAAATTAAAATTGGGTGGAAATGAATTTTTCTTTGAAACCCGACGGCTTGTGAAATAATAAATTCTCTCCTTTATCAAGATTTTAGCGGATGAATTTTAAGACGAAGATTTTTATATTACAAAAAACCGGCCAAGAGCGTGTTGGACACGCCCAAAATAGGGTTCCGTAGCCATTACGAAAAAAATAAGTAATATTTTTCTAAGAATTTCGTAATTTATACGGAATCTTCCAAGTTTAGGTATGTTTTATACCTTAGGCTGCTATTTACTCTTAAACTACTAATAATTCTCAAGCAAACTTAGCCGTTATAGTTTTCCTTGAAAGTTTGATAAATTTACTACCATTCTGAATTTTTTCAAAAGTTTTTCCACTCACCGGTTTAGATTTTAGAGGGGGGGGGCGCTCGTTTTTAATTTACACTTTAAAGTTGAATATTTTGCAAACAGATCACTGAATCGAAAAATCGTTTTAGCAAGCCCCTAATGATTTTAAAAGGGCTATCCAACGATACCCCACACTACAAGTTTGGATGAGAAAAAAAATCATCCCCACTTTACGTCTATGTACAGCTCTGTACACTAAAAAAAAAATATTTTTGAAATTTTTATTATACTATTTTGTCGGCATAGTTCACATACATACCTATTCGTGCAAAATTACAGCTTTCTAGCATTGATAGTCCCTGAGCAAAGCCGCGGACGGACGGACAGACAGACAGACAGACATGGCGAAACTATAAGGGTTCCGTTTTTGCCATTTTGGCTCCGGAACCCTAAAAATGTTAGGAAATGGGCAGCATCATTCGCTCGAGCAATTGTCTCGCTTAGTCATAGACAGGAGGTTATGAAAATTGTAAAAGTGTAGAATAGCACACGCTGTTTAAAAAAAAAAAATCATAGCGTGAAAAAATTTTTAGATGTTTACATCTTAGTTTACATCGTAATATCTTTATTTATTTTCAAAGGAAATGTTTTATAAATATAAATATCACGGGACAATTCACACCAATTGACCTAGTCCCAAAGTAAGCTTAGCAAAGCTTGTGTTATGGGTACTAAGCAATGGATAAATATAAATTATAATAGATAGATACATACTTAAATACTTATTGTTTTATTAAGTCATTATTTACTTAACAACACTAGTTACAATGCATTTTGATTTTACTATTGATAATATTTGCTATGTCAAATGTAAGGATTACACTACTTTATTATCCGGCAACTTAATATTTATCATCAGCCTTCACTTCTGGCAGATTTTCTCCTTGCTATTAGATTTTCCGCGCCCTTCGAATTCGTAAATAAAATTAATTAATTTTGTGATATTATAAATTTTATTCATTAAGTCACATGAGTTTTTGGTGTATTTTCATCACGTCATATATTTGTAAGTAGTGCCCACTGAATAATTTTTTCAACGTTTTGTGCGAAAATATCACAGAAAGTTATAAGGTGTAAATTAGAAAGAAAGAAAGAAAGAAAGAAAATAATTTATTTATAACAGCAATGACACATAATAAGTAAAAATAACAATAGGAAATGTTGCCGCTATAAAAAGGTCCCGGCTCACAATATCGCTGTTTGAAAACCAGCACTGGTCTTCCACCGGGCCACAGGAGAGTGCAATTACGGAAATTAATAATTATTATCTCTCTCATAGACCAGTGGTAAAATTAATACTTAAATCCATCCAAGCAGTATTTTTTCCAACAAATAAAGTAATTTTAAAATAAACTATACAGCAGATCATAGTCAATAAATCCCTGTTAGACTAATAAAAACTGTCAGGAGTATTTTTATTAAATTTCAGTTTTTATTTCAGCTGTGACCCTTGATGCGTCCATTATTTTGACAGTGACAGATGACTTTACGAGCAAAAAAAGGACTTTTGTTTTTCCAGCCATATTTGAATAACATCGTATGAAGTTACAACCGTTGAAAGATTTCATTTTATTTTCAGTAAGGAGTATTTAAACTGGAAAAAACAGATTCACAAATCAACGCATTCTCTTGTTTGACCACGCATAACAAAATAGCAGTATGTAAAGAGAAGTCCAAAGTTGATGATTATTTTTTACCTGACTGCCCGAAGCGAAGCGAAGCGAATTATAGCTTCGCAGTTGGTCTCATTAAACGCTTTTATCTACATGCATATCATAACTTCCCTATTAGTGTTCAGAAACGACTATCAAATGGCCTTTATTAAGAAACCTGGTATCTGCGAGTGCATCTTAATGTTCACATTAAAGTACAGTGCATCTTAATGTTTACATTAAAGTATCGGTAATACTTTTTTTAACAATGTATATCTTTACATATTGTAGAAAACTTAGGACATTCATGTAGATAATAATTATTATTCAAAATCAAAGTCAAAGTCAAAGTCAAGTCAAAGACAAAGTCAAAGTCAAAGTCAAAGTCAAAGTCAAAGTCAAAGTCAAAGTCAAAATACAGGCCATATCTGAACATATTATAGAAAACTTATGATATGCATGTAGATAAAGTTATGTATGCGGCTATACATAATTAGGCATTATGCACCAGCCACATAAATAACTATTACTGTTACTAAAGTTCACTAAACTAGAGGGCACATACATTATAACTTACGAGTAAGCCGAGTTTAGACTTGCATACACAATTTTGCAATTGCAATACATGCGGCGCTCGATTGACCACTACAAACTCCTTGGCTTTAAGGCATCGCAATGTAATGCAACTTGCACGATTTTTCTTGCAAGTCTAAACTCGGCTGATTGAAAGCCCTAAGATTTCGAAATACGAGTGATTGATTTTTTATCAACTATCACACAGCTGTGGCCGGCTGACTGACTGACGATGCCGCACGAGTTACGGGCAACCGGCGAATGCAAGTGGCGAGTTGTCGATCACTGTGGCGTTTTAAGGAGGATCTTGTTCAACAGCTGATGTCTTCCAGTTGATGATGATCAATAAAAAAAATATATTTTGTAATTTTATGCTTTAATTTTACGGTTAAATGGACTCGTGATCGAAAAACCGTGCCAATGATGATAATAATGCTAATACATACATACATATAATCACGCCTCTTTCCGTAGGGGTAGGCAGAGACCACTTCTTTCCACTTGCCACGATCCTTACATACTTGTTTCGCTTCGTCCACTTTCATTATTCCCTTCATACATGCTCTTCGGTTTAGGGTACTCTTGATCTGGCCTTTTTTCAAGACGTCCCTGATTTGGTCTCGAAACGTCCGCCTAGGTCTACCCCTTCCAACACTTTCATTCACACTCGCCTCATACACTTTTTTCGTCAATCGTTCTTCATTCAGTCTCTCGACATGGCCAAACCATCTCAGCATACCTTTCTCAATTTTTGTCACTACATCATTTACTACTACATAATCGTCCAAAATGTTTGTATGGGTTTAAATAAAATCTCCTCGAACTCAGACTCTTTTGACATAATGCTCGAGGTCATGAGGAATCGCCCATCACTGCGGTCGCTGCCTTCTTAATCCTTCTGCATGGTCTCTATTGGCCGCTTGGCGAGCGCATTCTACTATAGGGATCTTGGTGACAGATTTTATAGTCTCTGTCCATTGGGTTGGTGATTGACCTTTACATTACACCCATATTATTATTACTGCTACATTATTGACCTAAATTACAATACATTAGACAACTAGTACATTACATACCTACATTACATTTACATACCTGTAAAAATTCTTGGAGTTGAGTGCGAAGAATAGCAGCTTGATAATCGTATGCACAAAGAACAGTACTGTGATTGTGTTCGCCGTCAGTTCGTTGACCTCATCAGAGTACTGGGCCATATTGATAGCAAGGCAGAGGAAATTCACCACGATCAAGACAGCGTGCGTCGATGCATAAATCTTGCGCAGGAGCATAGACATGCCACCTGTTTCTAAAGAATTCGAATTCGGAAATCGCTGATTATAGTGCGCTTTTTTTAAATTAGCATTTACTTAGCAGCTGAGCGATTAAATACTTTTACCCTCCCAAACTGTCCTAATTTTTCTATCTTTGTGGAAATTTCCTTTTTTAACCCCCAACTCAAAAAGAGGGGTGTTATAAGTTTGACCGCTATGTGTGTCTGTATGTCTGTGTGTGTGTCTGTCTATCTGTCTGTGGCAACGTAGCTCTTAAACGGGTGGATCGATTTGAATACGGTTTTTTAAATTGAAAGCAGGTTTTCTAGCGATGGTTCTTAGATATGTTTTATCAAAATCGGCTTAGCCGTTTTTGAGATATTGAACTTTGAAGTGACAAAGTCGGAGGTTTTCCAACTTTTTGTTGGTTAGGTTATTTATACCATAAACAATATATTTTTTTTTTAGAAAATAAGTTTGTGATTGGGATATTTAATTGGGATATTTTGGGAGACTTTCTTAATAGGCTCAGAGTCTTTCGCACTTCCAATGTGCAATTTTTTTTTGTAAATCGAAGTCTTAATGAAACATGTAAACTTTTTATTTGAGCTTTAAAATTCACTCTTCTGTTTGTTATCATTTCCACTTAATTATGTACTTACGGATCTAAACAACTTTTGAAACAAGATTTTTACTTACCATCAGTATAATTGAACAGGAAATGTCCTACCATTTGCATGAGTTTAATATTTGGCATGAGGTCGGACACGAGGCCCTGAGTTTTCACCTTCCCCATCATCTAAAACAATAATTAGAATTAATTTTCAAAGGAAATTTAATTACCTAATTAGATTATCCTCCAATCCCAAAACGATTAAGATTACCCCAACCATCCCTAACTGCGCACTTACCTTGATGGCCTTTTATTTTTTCTTTCGCTGTTAAAATCTCAATTCAATTACTGTATAATTTTAATCACTTCTAAATTTCCCATCCCTATCAGTATTTTTTTTTTCTTCTTTTTCTGGACGTGTGTCTTTTGTGCCAATGTCTCTGTGAATGATCGATTTATTTTTAACTGCCAGCACTTTCACTGACGTGTTCCTTTTTCAAAGACGCTCCTAGCAATGGTGGCAAAGTTTTCTTTGGGAAAACGACATATGGGCCCGTACTGCGAACACTAAGTAATTTGTACTTTTTAATTATGAATGCCCTGTCTTTGTGTGGGTTAATTGCATACGGTGAGAATGTGTGAGTATCATCGATTTTTAGTTGAATGACAATCGGTCAATGTTAGTTTTACATGTTTATTTTCTCTTTGTATTTGTTGTTCGACCGTTTGTTTTAGTTGAGGTTCTGTGAATAATAAAGTTCTGTGGTTACAATTACAAAGTTGGTTTTGATTTTTATTTGTTCAGCAAAATTAAGGGCACAATATTATTATTGTTTTTGTCACGTGTTGCCTTTTTTGGGATTCATAGTCAAAACGACAAAAATAGAACCTTAATAATTTACAAACGCAATTTAATAATAATTTTCGCATCATTAGTCTCTGATTTGCTACAGGCGTCGTTGATAATCAATCCGACAAATGATACGACAGATGACGGTATTTTAAGTGATAATGATGATAGATACTCGTAGATAGGTATTACAAAAATATTTTAGTTTTTGAAAAACATTTTACAGTTCAGAGAATAATTCTTCTGCAAAATTTAAGCTTTAAAATATTCAGTTTTGTTGTGTCAAGTACCAAGCTAGGTATAAGTATAGTTTTGTTTTTAGATACAAGCTAAAGTACACGACATTAGTATGAGCAATGAATTTAAAAGGTGAACTTTGACAGCTTTATTAGGCTAAAGAAGTTAACGGGTGATAGTCGGTTAAAACTTGATATCTATTGAATATTTGCCGCATTTATTAGTACAACAGAACCCTAGTCTTCGCGAGGTGACAATAAAATGTACTTGGCTGCTATTTAAAAAAAAATCGAATTACTTTCTTCATACAATTCCAATGCACAGAAATTTTAGGCAGAATGTAATGCTGCCAGCTGCTTTTTAAAAAATCATGTCAAATTCCATTTCAACAAACGAAATCATATATACAGCAAATAAAGTTGTCACTGGCTTATCACACTTGAAACGACATTTAAAAACTTACAAAAAAATAAAAAAAGTGTCTTCTACAACCAAAAACAAACTTGAACAGTTTGATACAAGGTTGTAAATCGGACAACGTGTTTTGTAGGTTCTTTCATGTGCCCTGGAGAAAATAACATTTCGGTGTGAATATTATTTTCTTTTTATTTCTCCCAAGCGACGCGACGGGGGAGCCGACTAAATTAAATTGGCGCTTGATTTTTTTTTCTATTCAAAGTTACTCGTGTATATTTTTATTATTAGTGTTAAGTGACCTTGTTTACTGAAGACTGTTTCTAATAAGCTTTTTTTTTATTCGATTGGATGGCAAACGAGCAAGTGGGTCTCCTGATGGTAAGAGATCACCACCGCCCATAAACATCTGCAACGCCAGGGGTATTGCAGATGCGTTGATAACCTAGAGGCCTAAGATGGAATAACTCAGGTGCCAGTAATTTCACTGGCTGTCTTACTCTCCACGCCGAAACACAACAGTGCAAGCACTTCTTCTTCACGACAGGATTAGCGAGCAAGATGGTGGAAGCAATCCGGGTGGACTTTGCACAAGGTCCTACCACCTGCACCCCACTGCACTGCCTTATTTCTAAATAAGCTCAAGTAAAAATGCAAACGCGGATAAGTATCAGGTAACAGCTATTCAAAATACATATGATTATATACTTACACAAAATCAAGATATACATTTTATTCCATAAACCGTCATTATTACGATTCTTATTAAGCAGAGTTTAGTTAATTACTAACACATGTGGGTAAAAAGCCGTGGTGGCCTAAAAAGCCGTGGTGGCCTAGTGGTTTGACCTATCGCCTCTCAAACAGAGGGTCGTGGGTTCAAACCCCGGCTCGCACCTCTGAGTTTTTCGAAATTCATGTGCGGAATTACATTTGAAATTTACCACGAGCTTTGCGGTGAAGGAAAACATCGTGAGGAAACCTGCACAATTCAATGGTGCGTGTGAAGTCCCCAATCCGCACTGGGCCCGCGTGGAAACTATAGCCTAAGCCCTCTTGTTCTGAGAGGAGGCCTGTGCCCAGCAGTGGGACGTATATAGGCTGGGATGATGATGATGATGACATGTGTATAAGTTTTTATTAATAATAAAAAATTACGTCATGATATTATTTAAGAGGGTTTTAAATTGCTTGTATCTATATTCGATAAAACGCAATTTATCTTAACAAAAAATCCCAATTTATTTTCATAGCTAAAAGCTATTACTCCACAATTGTCTTCTAATAAAATCTTGAAAATCGTCTCTACTTCTTATTTCAATGCACCTTTTTAATGGAGTTTTCTATTGCCAAACTGTAATTTATTTTGTCAGTACAAATGTTAAAGCAGATAAATAACTAAATTATTTAGTCCATATTCATCACAATGTTACATAATTAATTATTTTAATTAGGCCTTTATGTGCCTGTTTTAATAGTCATTGCATTTTATAATAAACAAATAAATCGTTATCTAATCATTACCCCAGAAACAGCTGCTATTTGAAAAATGCAAATACATCAAAAAAATTAACAAAAATGCCCGTTCCACTGGTGACCATAGGGCTGGCTCTTTCCTCGGTCAACGTAGTGGTATTGCCATACAACGCTGATTTTGTATGAAGGGTGGGCCAAATTTTGTGCCGCTGAGTATATTTATTTGGTATAAATAAGGATCAAAATAAGTTTCACATTTCAGTCAGCATTTCATTTCCTTATTTTACCAACATCACTCAAAAATAACTTTTGGTCAGGTTCTAGAGTACGTGTATTGTCTGCAGGATGTCCCTGACCACGGGGTTTTAAATTCAAGGTTCAATTCAACTCTCGTTTATAACTAAGCTACTTTTGTTTTGTAACATTTTCAAATAACTTGAATAATAATTTAGATAATTTAATGATCCACAAAGTTTAATCGTCAAATCAGTGTAGTGTGTGTGTGTTATATAGCTATCTCGTAGAATAATTTTTGTCATTTATCAATGTGTTGTCAATATAGTATTGTATAGCATACATTGAAAATTACATTTTAACCTGTATGGAAAACATGAAACTAATAGTGGTCATATTTTTAAAAAGTAGCAGAAAAAAAGAAGCTCAGTTATGTGCGTAGAACCGAAACTTGGATTAAAGCCCCATTGTCAGAGATACTCTGTATATTGGTGATGATAGTTCGTATACCTACTGGGTGTGACATTCATATTCATTCGGTCGGTATGGGAATGTCTGAAACTATAAGACACGAAAATCTGTTCTTAGGAACCATTGCCATCGATTTTAATAAGGAGAAAAACTGCATTCATACATTTACAAAAAAAAAAACTTTTACCCAGTTCGGGAATCGAACCCGGTCGTTTTGAAAATCAAAACATACATTATTTCTATTTCGATATCGGTAGTGAAGGTAAGCAATAAATGTTACTATGAAACACTATTTAGTATGAATAAAATGCATTGTATTTCATATTATTCTTTAATAATGTAAGTTTTATTTTCAAAACATCCGGGCTCGATTCCCGAGCTGAGTACAAGTTTTTGAAAATGTATGGTTGCAGTTTTTCTGGTTATTAAAATCCTACATGGTTCCTAAGAATGGATTTTCGTATGTATTATAGTTTCAGACTTTCCCATACTGATCGACATGAATGTTACACCCTGTATACTTAGTGGATAAGTAGCAAAGTGTAGCATCTAAACCGACCCTTTCCTTTCTCCTATAATCCCAAGATAAGCGAAGACGTGCTAAATAATAGAGGGTATTACAAGTTCCAGGTGCAATCTTTTGTTCTCAGCCTAATGAAATCTAAACGCCTCACTTTGTCTTGCTATTCGTAGGCAATTACCGACAAAGTTATGCAGCTGTTAAACCCATTAACCTTTATGTTTCGATCTTAAGTGCTTGAAAATAGGAGCCTGTTAACGAGGCGTCGGAGGGTATCACATGAAAATGTGAGTTTATAATGGATAGTATGGTATCTTTATTATAGATAATAGAAATGTAGTAGTTACTTGTATATGAAACTAGCTTTTGCCCGCGACTCCGTCCGCGTGGAATAGTGATTTTGGGAAGTATTTAATTTATTTAGGATACCTATTCTGCCAATAATAGTACATAGAAACTTCTACGGTTTACCGAAAATAACATATTTTAATACACTAAAATAATTTCCTTGCTCACGCCGCGCGCGACCTTACGATAGCTATTAAGCTTATGCAAAATATGCGTGTTCATGCAGTTCCTCCACCTCCACACTGTAAGAACACACACAAATCACACAAACCCATCCATCACCACCACCACACTACACTGACGCGTTTCGAACTCAAACAGAGCTCATCTTCAGAGTGACACACCGTACACCATGCTACCAGTTGTTAGACTAACGAACCACAACCACCGTTTTAACTTGTCACTGTAACTCCCCAAGTACCCACATACGTTTTTGAAACAAAACAAAACTACCCACAAATTATTAATAAATTTTTTAACCGTCCTTCAAAACTACCTTGATTTTTTATTTATTTACTGTCAAGGCATGTTTTATTAACTACCATGGCTTGGATCTAATTTCTGTCCTAGAAACTTGGAATTTTGCATAAAGGTAGCTCTTATAGCACAATTAATAAGAAAAATCTGAAAATCATAATTTTTCATGTCTGACTGTCTATGTGAATACGCCATCTAAAATGACCCCACATTGCGTACATTTTGCCTATGAGCTTAGAAGGCTCCATCATCCCCTCTGCTAACATCCCCTCGAAGGTAAAATTTTCAAAAACGCTTGAACAAATATCTATTTATTTCTTATAAGTAGTCCAATGCCAAGTTTCATAAAGAACCATCGATTTATCTTCGACAATGACGATCTTCCATATAAAGTTTCATCCCCTATTTCACCCCTCACAGGAAGAGTTTTAAAGACGCGCGAACAAATATGTATTTATCTCTTAGCACGTGCCCAAATGCCAAATTTCATAAAGAACCGTCGAATTATCTTCGACAATGACGATCTTCCATATAAAGTTTCATCCCCTATTTCACCCCTCACAGGAAGAATTTTTAAAAACGCGCGAAATCTATTTATTTCTTATAAGTAGTCCAATGCCAAGTTTCATAAAGAACCATCGATTTATCTTCGACAATGACGATCTTCCATATAAAGTTTCATCCCCTATTTCACCCCTCACATGAAAAGTTTTAAAGACGCGCGAACAAATATGTATTTATCTCTTAGCACGTGCCCAAATGCCAAATTTCATAAAGAACCGTCGAATTATCTTCGACAATGACGATCTTCCATATAAACTTTCATCCCCTATTTCACCCCCTCACACGAAGAATTTTAAAAAACGTGCGAACAAATATCTATTTATCTCTTTTCATGTGCCGAAATGGCAAGTTTAATAAAGATTCATCGATTTATCTTAGATAATGACGACCTTCCACATAAACTTTCATCCCCTATTTCATCCCCTCACAGGTCGAATTTTCAAAAAAACTCAAACAAATATAGACTTATTTCTTATTAAGTGCCTAAATGCCAAGTTTCATAGTTTTATCTTTGACAGCGACGAACTTCCACCATATAAACTTTCATCCCCTATTTCAACCCCTTAAAGCCTCTTTTTCGCGATAAAAGGTAGCCTATGTTCTTTCCCAAGGTCTATTCTATCTCTGCACCAAATTTCATCAAAATCGGTTCAGCGGTTTAGGCGTGAAAGCGTAACAGACAGACAGACAGACAGACAGAGTTACTTTCGCATTTATAATATTATATAGTATTATATAGTATATATAGTATGGATTTAGCCTTTTTCTAATTGATACGTATTTTATTCGACAAGACTTGCGAAAGCTTAATAAGCTGTTTGCAATTAGAAATAAGTAAATACAAAAAATAATAGATTGTGTGGAAATAATTCTGATTCGTATTGGCAATCCCTTACCGAATAGCGAATTTATTGTGTTGAATATTTGTGAGTCATTAAAATAAAATAAATAAATAATTATCATGGGACACTTGACACCAATTGACATAGTCCCAAACTAAACAAAGCTAATACTAAATTATAAATATACTAGCTTTTGCCCGCGGCTTCGCTCGCGTTAAATTTGGAGTAACATACATTCACTTTCTGCGATCCTTTTTTCGTGTTTTGATTAATTTTTCGGAGGATTATATGGAAATACAAATACAGACAGTTTTTTTTTAGACAGATGGTGCAAATTTTTGAAATACAAAAAATCGACCTACATACGTAATTAATTATGATTCTTACCAACTTTGAAACCTGCTTCGCTGATTCAGGGTTGGAATTTTAGAAAACGAAGTACATACTACGCGTTTCTTTTGCCCGCGACTTCATACACGATATAGGATTACATCCCGAGAAATTGTAAAGTTCCCGCGGGACATGAATTACTGTTAAGATCTATTTTAATATTCTTGATTGTCGATTAGAGACACATTCTAGCTTTCTTTTATTGAAATAATTTTGAAAATCTGCGTCAAAATTGAAACTGATTTTTATTGCGCGGAAAGTTTGTAATTTTTTTTTAAGTAAAAAGTCTAATGTCAATCTGGGATAGTGTATTTTTCTATTGATAAAAGAATTATTTAAATCATCTTAATAGTTTCAGAGATGACCCCAACAAACAAAGAAACAAACAAAGTTGAGATATTTTCCTATTCTTTCTATTTCTCTAATCTTTGCCCTAGTGCACCTGAAACGGAACAGAGACATCTTGTACCGCTTCGTTCACAAATATATGAATAAATAAATAAATAAACATAAAATTAAATAACTACTGCAAAGTTCACAATGTATTAAATAAGCCTCTGTTGTTTACCACGTCTGGTCTTTATTATTCGGTTAATCGCTTATTTATTTACCTAAATGATCACATTAAAAGAAAGGGTGACTATATTTAATCACAAGGGAATACATGGATTCAAATGAAATATAATATACTTGATGATAAAACAATAAAGCTCTTCGATTTTCACAGCCCCATACATTATTCAAACTTAGAACTAACCTTCGCTTCCATTCATCTTACGGTGTTAATATGACTATCTCATTACAACCTTTATGAACTTTATTTCCTTCGCGTTCTAACACTTTCATTAATAAAAATCGGTGGTTCTCCTATTAGGCGCTGCTCCCTAGTGATTCATATTGTAAAATTTACCTTAAATGCATGGGATTTGGCCATAATCACAAACAAATTAAAAGCGAATAAAGAAGAATGTATCGTGCGTCTCATTGTCTGTCTCTTTTACATATTGTTTAGAATCAACCCTTAGGTTAATTCTTCATTCATTATTCAGAGTCGTTCACCTGTCTCGCTCTTACTCTTACAAACTCTATTTCTTTCGCACTCTGGCGACTCCATTCAAGCTGCAATATTCTTCTTTTATCGTTCGGAACTGACAGCCATATGTCTGTCTCGTTCTGACCTTCGCAAACTCTATTACTATCACACTCGAATGACTTAATAAAACCGCGTAGTACTCCTGTTAGGTGATGCGTTCCTGGTGATTTATACTGTGAGAGATCCGGCTGGAAGCGCGAACATGGAGGCATATAGGGCCCGAGAAAGTTGTAGTTCAAGTACTTGTATACTCCTTATGACTCCTATTATCCTGGTAGTTAGTGAGGTAGGAAATCCAGCTAGGTGCTTAGCTCGAGGAGAGCGTTAAGCATAAGGAGATTGAGTTATATATGTGACGTCGTGAAATGTAGGAATATATGTAAACGCCGGGATCGCGAGAGAAACCGTTGACTTTGTAATAATTCTTGTGGCAGGGGGCGCCGCGGTCGCATAGTATTACGCTATAGTATAAAGACTAGCTGTATGAAGAAGTGTAGAAATTAACTGTAACCCTTTAGGCGGTTCTGTCTCCCTGGTAGTCGAAGACACAGTTAGAGACACAGAAGCTTGAATTGTAGGAAACCCTTGGCCACAGCTAGCTTTGTAATAGCTCGTGTGACAGGAAAAGCCATTACGGCCGTAGAATCCTTAGGTTTACGAAACACGGGAGGCATCGTTGTCTCTGGAGTGATAGGAAATATAACTGAAGTTCAAGTAGCTCGAAACACGATGCTTAGAACGCCGCGGCCTGTGTAATAGTCCGTACGCTAGGAGATGGGGGAGGAGGCTTAAGCGTTTCTGGCTCTCGAATCACATAGTATGAGACGTCGATATAGTAGGGAACGTATATGTGCACGTAGACACCGCTGCCTCGTAACAATTCGCAATAGTATTAAGTCTAGCTGTGTGCCAAAGTGTAGGAGTTGCTTGTAACCCCTTAAACGCTTCTGTCTCCCTGGTAGTTGAAAGCGCGGTTGTAGGCGCAAGGGCGCGAAGTGTAGAAAACTCTCGGGTCGCTACTGTCCCAGTAATAGCTTGTATGATAGGAAACGCAGTTACTCCAGTAAAAGCTCGGAGTTTACGAAACGCATGAGACACCGTTGTCTATGAAAGAATAGGAAGTTTAGCTGTTGGTTAAGTAGCTCGAAACGCGATACTCGAAACGCCGCTGTCTCTGCAGTAGGACGAGTGCTAGGAAATGAAGGAATTTACTTAAGCTCTCCGGACGCCGGAAACGCATAGCACGAAACGCCGTTGGCGCTGCAGTAGTATGTGTAACAGGAAGTGTAGGTGTACGCGCGGGAGGCGCTGCCGCACGGAATCGCGCTGTAGTAGGAGTCTTAGCTGTGTACGTAAACACCGGAATTACATAAAACCTCTTAAGCGGCTCTGTCTCCTTAGTAACCTAAAACACAGGTGTAGGCGCAGTCGTATGAATTGTAGGAAATCCTTGAATAGCTACTGTAGTTGTAGACGCTTGGATGTTAGGAAGCGCAGTTGTAACCGTAGGAGCATAAAGTGCGCGAGATGCGCGAGACTTAGCTGAAGCGATATGCGGAAGGGCCCGAAATGCACGGAAACGAGGGAACGCAGGCGGCCGGAGCCGCAGCAATATTAAGAAAACCTCTTAACGGCGCTGGCGCCTTAGTAGCCGGGGAAACAGGAAGTGCTTATAGAGCAGGAAAAGTAGGAGTGTTAGCAGTATTAGCAGGTGGGGTAGATGTAGTTATAGCAGGAATACACGCTGTCGCACAAAAAAAGTATAAAAAGGGCTGCGGCTCGTAGGAACGGATAGTCAACTTTGGGTTCTTTCAAGTGCAGGTCGTTACGCTGCTGGGTAATTGATCTACATAGTAACTACGCGATTTTATTTATATATAAGCTGGCGGGCTGGCAGTGTTAGGCCGATGTCGCTGGGGTTACCCACGCGTTTTGTTTCGGTCTTTTCGCTGTTAGTTCTCCAGGCTTCATTTTTGTGTTTGTGAATAGCTGGCGGGGTGGTAGCGGAGCCGATGTCGCTAGGGGAGTACCCATGCGTTTTGTTTCGGTTCCTTTGCTACTAGTCTTCCAGCTTAGTTCTTTATTCTGTGAGGTCTGATTTGAGCCTCGGGGTTGGATACCTTGCGGTGCTAACGAAAACCCCCGCTAGAATCACCGCGGTCACCATTACCCAGGAACCAGGAACTGTGAGGTCAGATATGTATTTCTTTATCTTGTGCAACGAGTCATGTAAGTACGCCCTTGTTAACTTTACTCATTTACTGTTGTGTGCTATATATATATAATATATGTGTGCTTAGGGACTTAATAGAAAACATAAAAAAAAAAAAAAACTAATATTAAAATTTCTATGTCTAAGGTTGACACAATTATGGGATACCTACTAATAATTCCATTCAAAGAAAATTCTCAACATTTATGTGTTATATTTGGTCAAAGCTAGGCATGTAGCAAAGTTCTATTCTTGACAGGGGAACGCTATTCATGTACTGAGAGCCAGACTGAATAAATCGTAAATGTATAAACTATCTGCTATCGACAGATTCTTACAAAACAATAATATGAATAATTGCAGTATTCTTAAAGTGGGTAACTTATATTGTGTTTGACTGTACAGACGGGGAGACCATTACCTCCATCCAATAGATATTAAGTAGGTGGTATTCTATTTCTCTAAGATAATTCCATAGGTAGTGAATGAATACTACTTACCTGCATAGCAAATAATCTGCCTTTACTTGATAGGATAAGAATACCCAAATTGAAATCTATAACCCGGTCTATAAACAGGTGGGAGGTAATTAGGGGGGGACAATAATTTATACATATAATATTATCAATTAAATAAACTATTTATAGCAAGAGTACTTTTGCCATACCATTATATTATAGGAAGGAAAACCCAAATGCTATTTCTAATTGACTTGTATACACCGACTTTATGAATTTTATCACCTGGTGGACACATAAGTATATTACCTATATATAACTTTATTATCCTGCATTTGAGCCCTAGAATGCTCTTTATTTACTTAACTAATCCATTTAATTCTGTGTGCTTATTTCCAATTGCTGAAGTAAAATGGAAAACTTATAATACCATATTCCTGTTCTACCTATCGCTCACACAATACCCTTATAGTGTAGGTAGTATTCTGTATATACCCATTATACTATAGCAAAAGGAAACATTATCTTATTCTCATTTTGTTTGTGTTATATTAAACTGTTTTCATTTGGCTTATTTTACTGTTTTTATTTTACACTGTGTTTTTACTAATCCTGTGTTCTTCCCTTCTTAGCATTTTAGAAATCTTGGTTTGTTATTATAGCTAAGTGTTTTAAAAGTCATGATTTTAATAAACTTCACAGACCTATATAATCACTAGGTTAATCTCCTTAAATCTTAGATATTTTACTATGTTCTACCATAAGCATTTATTAATGCGCTTTATTTCAGAATGTCATACCTTATAGCTATACTTGTTTCTCTCAAGTAATCATGGATACAACTTGCCCCTGTTCCTCTAACAGCATTCCATAACATACTACAGCATTCTATATTCCTAGTCAAATCAGTTATTTTCTAGTAATGTGTTTTTAGCTGCGTTATAGGTAGGTAGATAATTAGTTGTAGCTTAAATTCAGACCAACCAATCTTTACTTCTTCACTAAAAGTACCGTATGGGTTACCTAGGACGGACACAACGAAGGGTCAATCATTTTTTTAGGCATAGACAACCACTAGACGATCACATGGCCAATCAAATCATCACGCTATCATATAGTAGGTTTCAGACATCTCAGTAGGACTCATAAGCTCTAGTTATATAGGTAGGCTGCACATAGGTAGGTCATAGTTTGAGCTTAGGAGTTTTGAATTAATTAACAGATAGCTTTAGAGTCAGGAGTTGAACTTTTAGGTGAACATAGGTAGGTTATAGCTTTTGAGCTAGTAGAGTTTAGATTAAATAAAAAGGGCTAAAAGTTTATTGGGGGGGGGGGTTAGTTACAGTGGAGCTGCCGTTTCCAGATTTATGATTAGTTGAATTACTTAGCAGTAGGTTTACTTTTAGTTTTATTGTAGGTTACTATTAGGTGTATTGTTAAAATCTGGTAATCATTATTTTGACTTTTTAAGAACTTATTTCTAGAATTTATTAAGTTATTCAATCTCTTATAGGCAGATAGATATTCAGGCAGGTTTTCTAGATAGGCAGGGAATGCCAGCTATAAAACAATAGCCGGCACAGTGTTGCCGTGGAATGGAGTGAGAGTAAAGATTTGGTTTTATTTGTAGTTTTATCGTTCGAAATTATAATTTATAGGGCAGGTATATTAATATTGATAAGGGAAATAACATAATGCACAATCGTAAAGTAGATTTTTACTTGAATTTTACATAATTGCTTAGAACTAAACCCTTTCACACACTACGGTTTTTGTCCACTAACTAAGTTCCGTCACAGTGTTTTCCAATTTTATATGCTTAATGAATAAGTTCCGTCACTGTGTTTTCAATTCTATCCACGTTAATCACTGCATGTCCGGTGTTCACTCATAGTTCATAGTTTATTACACTAATTTTACACAATTTTGCACCCCGTTATTCAGTCTTTTATCACATAGTTTATCACCTTACGTGTTTAACTTGGAGTAGGTAGGCATCGTCTGAGACGTAAACATAACAGTCGCTAGGTTATTTTGCACTAAATATTACTTAGATTACTTGAATTGCACATTGCATTGCTTGTCTTCTTTGGAATCGTTTCAAAAGTAACAATTAGGTCAATAATCTAGGTCAGTCAAGTCAAAGAAAATATAGGTAGGTAACCTGCAGGGCTACTGCGAGGTTCGTGGGTCCCGGTTCGTATCATTCGGTTCCTCTGACGCTTATAGTCTTTAATGCGGGAGCGAGCAGGACAGTGCTATACGGGCTTCGATGTTCGAGTTTCGGATTCGGAGTAGGCTCGCCGTCGTATAGACACAGTTGTTTGTTTTTAATAATCCATAGAGTAGGAAAGGAAACAGAAAAGTAAAGGGCATACGGCCATACAGCCAAGTTGTAGTAAGTAAGTTTTCTGTCATTATTTTGTATGGTTTAAGCGTAAAAGTTGAAATTTAAATTCTGTGTTATTTATGTAATACAGGTACATTTTTATTGTTCATCATAGTCAAATCGAACTTAGTTTAGATAACAACATTTTTTGTTGCTTGGAGATATTGGATAACCCGAGTTTTTATAATGAATGTGTCGCGTTTAGTATAAAAGGTAATAATTATTATTCATAGGTTGCTACGTTTAGTTTATGTCTATTTTACTAAATAAAAATTAATCTGTTTATCTGTATAAAAAAACTCGTAACAAAAGGTATAGGTAGGTACAGTCATCCGGTTTGGTTCATAGACCGACACGAAACCGTCAGTTCAGTTTGTATGTATGTATAAAGTACTCTGTGGGAACCGTGTCGTAATAATATTTAGCGTCATTCGATACACATTGCTTCAGAAAAATGTAACTATTTACTATGAAAAGTTCCATGTAGGCCGGGAATCAAGTACAGTCGAGTACGAGTGGTAGGTAGGTGTACTCGAGATACAGTTATTTTACGTTCTAAATTATTAGAGGAACAATTGAATCGAATTGATAGGCAGTAGTAGGTAAATTTAGGTTGTGTTGTTGTATTGTTGTGTTATTAGTTATTACTCAGTTTTATTGGCTCTGAGGGTGATGTACCTATGAGGTTAATTCACTCTGACTTAGGACAAGACGGTAACATTAGTCATCATCATCATACTAGCCATATATGCGTTCCGCTGTTGGGCGCAGGCCTCCACTCGGACAGGGAGGGCTTTGGTGAAATTTCCACGTAAGCCCAGTCGTGCGTTTTAGTAGTTCAGTTCTATTATAGTTTATAAGGTTCATAAAGTTGAAAAGTCGGGGGGGTGTAATAGTTTATTATATTATAGTTATATAGTCGGGGGGTGTATACTTTAAATCTAAACCTTGACTTACCTATTTTATTTCAGTATATTCGCTGTTAGGATAGTATTAGCGCACAGGAGGAACCTTTTCTCAATTAGTTTCGCAGAGATTTCCTTAGCAGGTTTATGAAATATCACCATGGCGTATGGGGCGAAAGGGTTCTATCCGAGTACGCGAGTGGGATTTTTCAGCTGTAGGTACTTTTGGCCCCGACGCGGAAGGAGGGTGTTGTGGGTTTGGTCGCTGTGTGTGTGTTTGTATGTCTGAGTGTCCTTCTGTTTGTCTGTCTGTGGCACCGTGGCTCTTGAACGGGTGGACCGATTTGAGTGCGGGTTTTGTTTGTAAACATTTTTAAATTAGGGTCCCAAGTCTCGATTACGAATCGCGGAGTATATTATCGACGAGTGGATGTTTATCACTTCATGATATTAGGGTTTTGTGAATAGGATTATTTTAGTTCTTTGGGGTCTTGAAAGGTCCTGGATGTCTTGGACGTGTTGGATGCCTGCGATGTTTCATTGAGTTAAGGTCCCAAGAATAAGGTTCATCGTGGTAAAGTTCTTGAAATAAGGTTAAGTACTTTACTTGTCTTATGATACTTACTAGGAGGAGATAAGATTCTTCGTCTTGGAATTTTCAAATAGCGTTCGACAAAGTAGGGTGCCTCGAGATAGGGTTCCGCGCGACAAGGTTCCTCGAAATAGGGTTCCACATCTTTATCACGTTGAGGTTCCGATAAGGTTGTATGTATGCGTGAAGTTTGTGATAATTGCGACCTTTTTAGTTACTACTATTAGGTTAGAACTTAGGGCATATAAGTAGCTTTTGATTTTAAATAATTTCTTTCTAGTTATATAAGGTTATGTATTCATGGGTGATTGCGTTAGTCAACCTTAGTTGACACCGGGTAGTTCATCCATTATCTGGTGATGTGTAAACCACCAGTAGGTACAAAAAGCTTCAAATTTTGTTGTGTTACTAAGTTTTGCAAAGTTAAAGGTACCACGTAACTGTTTAAATTAATTGACTTTAATTGCATATTTACTTATTTCAAAAGCTGCTAGACGATGGCTGGGCGACGATATGGACAATGGTCGTAGTTAGGTTCTTTCAATCCTGGGTTTAAACCTCAGTGTAATAAGTTAGTTGTACTTAATCTATAGTAGATAGAGAGGTAACTTGCTATTATAGCTCGATTCTGAAGTAGATACCGCTTAAATTTATTTCAATCGTCCCATTAATATTATAGGTCTGAAAGTATGTGTGTCTATTGGGTTGTTTGTTTGCTACCTGTTTAACGTCTGAACTGCTGAACTGATTTGGATGAAATTTGGTATGTGAATGGTTTGACGCTCGGGGGAGGGCATAGCATAGGATGGATTTTATCCCGAAAAGTTCCCGCGGGATGGCGGAAAATTGATCCTGCGCGGGCGGAGTCGCGGACATTGCAATAGCTAGTATTTATTAGTTAAGCAATACTTGCGTTTCTTACTTCTTGCTACTTTTATTTTACGCTTAGTTGTTCCAATTGATCTTATGACAATTTATAAGTACATATGTATGTATGTTCTCAATTATTAAAGTTGGTAGCTCTCATCAAGTATCAAGACTAATTTACGAAAAGTAGCTTATTTGGTAAGAAAGTATGTTTGTTAGGATGCCTATTTAGATCAAATCGTGTAAAACAGATATCTCCCGCTACCACAGAATAGATAATAGTATAAGTACGGTTGCTAGGCTGCAAATAAGAGGCATAAAGTATAGTTGTCCTCAACAGAATTGCTTCACAAAACTTCAGAGGTTAAGTAGATTTTTGATAACACCAATTTAATTACTACAACTATGTAAATGAAGATTTTACTTTTGGGGGAATTCAATTATTGTTGTAGCTGGGGCCTTGTTCGTATTAAGTTTAGCCATCGATCACTACAGCTAATCAGTGCATTTATATCTTCCTACCGTTTATTCTATCTTGCTTCAAAACTCATCAAAATTTGTTCAGTATTTTAGATGAAGGATTTAACTGACAGTTAGGTGGACGCCGATTTTGCATTACTTAGTTGAAAAATTGAGTTTTGGCATTAGTAACCAATGGTTAAGGTGACGTCGCAGAGTCTGGTTGTATAAGTGCAAGTAGGTACGAGTATGTTTCAGTTTTTCTTAAATTAAATTACCATAAGGATTTCAAATGCGACATAGGATTAGGGTCAGCTGCCTATATGGTTTTGAACGTTATTATTTCTGCCATTGCAATTAATAATGCACTATTACTGTTACTATTACTAGAATTATTTATTGGCGTTAATTATTGTTTTCACATCAGTGTATGTTTTCCTTATCCCCAACTGCTATTTATGCTAAAATAGGATTTCATCATCAAAAAGGGTTTGAGAATCGGTTGTGCAACTCATTGTGGGCACAAGCGTTCTCTCGACACGTGTGCTATAGGCTGTGCTTATTAGCTAAACTATTTCATAGCTGTGCAGATTTCCTCGCGATGGTTCTTACGTAATTGTTTTCATGTGGGTAGATTTATTTATTCATTTTGCTTCAAATATAGTGATTTTATGCTTTTTGATAAGCTTATGTTAGCTCCCATATTCAGATGTAGATATGGATATGAATATAGTAGATATTTAAAGATCTGGGTTTTCCCATTATTTACCTACTCTACGTTTGTTTGGCATTTGAGTTATCCATTTACAGGTGTATTTAATTAAATCATTGATTATTTGAAAGTCGAGACTTGTGCGAGGAGTTTTTCTGTTGTAGTAATGCGATTGTTTCAGAAAATAGGCAGGGCTTCGCTATGAGGCGTTACTTCTATTATGCGTTTCGCGATATGGTTATGTTAGGAGAGTTCGGGTAGGCCGCACAAAACCCAAGTAGATAGTTGATTAATTTTAGGTAGGTTTATGTCATAAGTGTGTCTTTGTGACATACGTAAAAAGATCAGGGTATGGTAAATAGTTGGTTAATTACTGCCTTATCATTTCGCAATTATTAATTATAATAATTTTAGGTCAAAATGAGTTTCATTTAAAAATATCTAATACTATTTTAATTACTACTTTTAATCCAGTTCTATTCTTGATTAGTAATGAAACCAGGTTTAATGTTTAACTGCATTTTAAATAAAGAAACGTAGGTAGTTGACATTTAACGCATTTGATATACCTACCATTCTTATTGTACTACTTCATGCTTAGAGTAAATAGGTACTGGAAACGTTAGTAAACGTAATGACTCCTCGGTATTTTAAAATCTTGTCTCTCCAATTTATTTATTAAGTTGCGGTTATTACTATATAAAAAAAAAAATCGGTTCTTTTATTTCAAACATAAGTTGAAGGTTTGGAAAAATTTCAGCTAGCTACATAATATAATTATGGAATAAATAAAAAATACAAAATTATGATAGGTAGACACTAGGTGATTGGAGAAAGTAAGAAATTACTAATTTTAGGTCTAATTAACTTTAATGTTTCTACGTGAAAATTATTACTTACATCTGAGTTACCTTAGGGATTGTTGAGTTGTTGTGGCACGTGTGAAAACAAGATTGGGGAAGGAAGAATGTGAATATTTACTGACAATTTGATTGGAAAAAAAAAAACTCACGACTTGACTCTACTCTAGTATGAAGGGCTATAACAACTCGGCAGTTCTGTGGATGATAAGGATGGTTTTATTGGCACTTGACTCCTGACACAGCACTCAATCAATGATTTTTTTTGTGCAAAAGGTGATAGGTTAAGTCAAATTGACATCAGCGTTGACGCTGGCACCAGAAAATTCATCACTATACGATTTCCGCCCAAGCAGATGCTAAGGTGCTAATGCTAAATCGCCATAACACTGCACATTCCCCAAAAGACTGGTGTCTATTGTATTGGAGGAGTATTTTGGGCTGGGCTGTTGATTAACGGATGTCTATAACCCACGATGACAGGATACCGTACTTTATGTACACTGATGCTTTCGCGCTCAACCATCCGGCCTTGGAAGAGGTTATATTGGCGGTTCCATTTTCGGTCGACAGGCAGATGCAAGACTGGGTGGAGGAGCCAATATAATGCTATTAGAGCTGACTGCCTCACAACCAGTTCCTCTATCTAACGCTCCCTCGTGGTGTGATGGTTATTCATAATTAACCAGTCAAGGGGCTCGAATATTCTTCTATTTATTTTAGTCACTACCTTTGGCATATGTACTCATTACACCACAGATTTCACTCACGAGAAAAGTGCTAATAAATTGCGAGTAATAATTATACTCGAATATACTTATAAATGATTATTTCGATACTTTCTCCAGGTTATTTACGCTTCATTAGGTAAAATTAGGTACGGCTTTATTATTTACCTTTTTTTCAATAATCCGTGATTTTAATGAAATCAAACATGTAAATTGTTAATTTAAAGTTTGGATCTACGTTCGATATTATATATACTGAAGTATCGTATAGTCTATGGTGTAAGTGACAAGATATCGCGTAGAATGTTAACTAGGGGACAGTTATGCGTAACTAAATTCTTATATGGGTTGCAAAAGTGGGAAATGTGATAATAATTAATTTAGAATTAAAATTATTACTTACATCGGAGCCACCTAAAGGAATTGGTGGATTGTTGTAACACGTGTGAAAAAGAGATTGGAGGAGCATGAATGTGAATGTGTATTGATTTCCTGATCATATGACGTGACCAACCTGAAAGAAAATTACTAGACATTACCAAGTTGAGGGGTTATAACAATTCAATAGTTCTGTGGATGGCAATGATGGTTATCGGCGCTTAACCTTTGATACAGCACTCGTCAAATGGATTTCTTGTGCAGATGGTGATAGGTTAAGTCAAAATGACATCAGCGTTTGAAGCTGGCGCCAGAAATTCATTACTATACGATTCACCCAAGCAGATGCTAAGGTGCTAATGCTAAATCGGTCACTACACTACACATTCACAAG
>NC_133480.1:5184958-5260873 GCF_025370935.1 Choristoneura fumiferana
TTTATATATGAATATATAGGTTATAACCTGGATTAAAACAGGATACTTTTTATCCCGATATTTCCACGGGATAGGGATACAATCTCGAACTAATAACCGCTGGGCTTAAGAGTCATGAAATTTGGTATGTAGATAGCTGGACATCTGGAATAACACATAAGCTACTTTTTATCCCGATATTCCCACGGGATAGGGATAGAATCTTGAAATAACAACCGGTGGGCTTAGTCATCAAATTTGGCATGGTTGTTATAATTTAACGTCAATGAAAACTATGATGTAATTTTAGGGAATTCCCACGAGAGTTTAATAAAATCCCGGAATCTTAATTCAACTGCTGTATCTCATGATTTAAGCATGCGAAGCCGCGGGTAAACGCTAGTACTTAATTAATTTAAATTTATAGACCTTCCCATTGTAATAGGAACCCGATGAATAAACCGAATTCAATAATGTAATATAATATCTCATTTTGACGTTTAATTCCATACGAACAGACGCCCGATCTTTTCGTTTGAATAGATCTTTTGAATCGCAATGAATCGTAACTTATTAAATCGATTCTCGTTCTGAATCGCTTAAGCGTGAATCGATCTAGCAAAGATGGTAATTGCAATCAATGTTTCTTATAAAATAAGAAGAAAGAATTAGTAGGGCTGCAAAACCCCCGATACATTGTCATTGTAAGGTTCAATCTTAAAAATCATTGAACCGATTTTAGCACCTACATAGTTAAGAACCGTCTCTATTTAACTAGTTTTATATTGAAAAACTGTACACACACACACACACACACACACACACACACACACACATACGCACGCACGCACGCACGCACACACACATACTATAGAGAGAAGAGAGGAGTTGCTTGACAAGCTGGAACGTTTGCAGAATGTGTGTATCAGGTACATTTATGGTCTACGTAAGTATGATCATGTCTCCCAATTCCGCAAACAGCTTCATTGGCTACCTATTCGTCATCGCAGAGACATTCATACCCTTTGTCTTCTTTATAATGTCCTGTTTAACCCTGCTTCTCCTTCTTACCTGTCTGAAAGATTTAGCTACTTGGCCACTGGAAGTGGACACCGTTTGCGGTCGAGTTCCAAACTTACACTTGCCTTCCCGCCTAACAACGCGCGCTCTTATGCTAAATCTTTCACTTTCCATTCAGTCAAGCTGTGGAACGATTTACCCTTGTCTCTAAGGGAATCTCCGTCTGTGGCCTCGTTCAGGGAGAGTTTAAAGAAATTATGGCTGGACACTGACACCTGAGATGAGACTGTTTCGTTTTGTAATTGTTTGTTATATTTCTTTTGTTTTATGTTAGTTTTAATGTAAATAATGTTGTATTTATTTTATCTCTTTTGAGTATTTCTGTTTTGTCTCTTTACCGCACGTAATTTTCACTGGCCTTATCCTTTATATAACCAAATGTTTTTCCTAACTAGGTAGCGGAAGAGATCCCTTTTTAGGGATAAGCTCGCCTTTGTTCTCCTCTCTGTGTATTTGTATTTTTATTTTTATGTGCAATAAAGAGTTTACATACATACATACATACTATATCGATCAAACTTATAACTTCTATTTTTACATCGGGGGTTAAATTGGATTTCTAAATGAGTTTTGAAAAGTGTTGCAATGTTTTCGAAAAACTTTTAAGATACAAAATACAAAGAAAATAAAAATGAAACTATTTTTAGGCGTCCGTACCATGGTTGGCAAAAACGGAATCCTTAGTCACTTTGCTGTCCATAACGTCCGTCTGTACAGGCCCTATACTACGAAATGCAAAATTCGAACTTCGTATCTGGCCGCCCCGCTGACACAATTACTTATAACGAGACAAGAGATGTCGCACAATCAAACATGTCAAACAATCATAATTTGATTGCTTAGTAGCGACATCTCTTGTCTGGGTGAGCGGTTGGTTCCGAAAGAGTGTGACGTCTCTCGATGAGAGCGGAACATAAATGTCGCTAGTGCTGCTGCATAATCCATACTAATATTATAAATGCGAAAGTAACTCTGTCTGTCTGTCTGTCTGTCTGTCTGTCTGTCTGTTACGCTTTCACGCCAAAACCGCTGAACCGATTTAGATGAAATTTGGTACAGAGATAGAATAGACCATGGGAAAGAACATAGGCTATGTTTTATCGCGAAAAAGAGGCTTTAAGGGGTTGAAATAGGGGATGAAAGTTTATATGGTGGAAGTTCGTCGCTGTCGAAGATAAAACCATGAAATTTGGCATTTAGGAACTTAATAAAAAATAAGTCGGTATTTGTAAGAGCTTTTTTGAAAATTCGACCTGTGGGGGATGAATAGGGGATGAAAGTTCATATGGAAGGTCGTCATTATCGAAGATAAATCGATGAGTCTTTATTAAACTTGCCATTTCGGCACGTGATTAAGAGATAAATAGACATTTTTTCGCGCGTTTTTTTAAATTCTTCCTGTATGGGGGTGAAATAGGGGATGATTGTTTATATATAAAGATCGTCATTGTCGAAGATAAATCGATGGTTCTTTGTGAAACTTGGCATTTGGGCACGTGATAAGAGATAAATAGATATTTGTTCTCGCGTTTTTTAAAATTCTTTCTGTGTGAGGGTGAAATAGGGGATGAAAGTTTATATGAAGGTCGTCATTGTCGAATATAAATCGATTGTACTTTATGAAACTTTGCATTTGGGCACTTATAAAAAATAAAATAAATATATTGTTCAAGCGTTTTTGAAAATTTTACCTGCGAGGGGATGAAATAGGGGATGAAAACTTATATGGAACGTCGTCATTATCAAAGATAAATCGATGAATCTTTATGTTTAGGTATTCGATAAGAACAAATAAAACTGGTTAAATTCGACTCAGACTCGCGCATCAAGGGTTCCGTACGTAGGTATTTATGAATGAATATCCAGTGTTAGGAAAAAAAATTGCTAATAGAGCTACCTTTATACAAAATTCCAAGTTTCTAGGACAGCCGGAAGTACCCTAAACCTTTTTCAGTTAAGGCGATTTGTATGGAAACACTTTTTTAATGACTGTAGCTTTTGATTGCGTTAACTTAGAAGTTCGATTTTTTCACAGCTTCCGGGACTATTGACCTGAGTTTAGGGTTTTAATTTCAACTCGATACATACTCCGCGCGTTTACGGGATATAGGGTCTAAGGGTTCCATTTTTTTCCTTTTGAGGTACGGAACCCTAAAAAACATTTGTTCCGGCTCTTTTCACAATTCGACATTTTTCATACTTGAAAATATGGGGATGAAAGTTCTTAAGGAATTCCAAACAAATTTACTTTAAGTATACTTATCGGAAAAATGTGTAGCTATGCTTAGTAAGAATGACGTCTTAATTATAATCCTACCCTCCTAACTTACAATAAAGGACGTAAGATGTCAAGAGTTCACTATGAAGAATTAGTCCTTTTGTGTTGGCAGGGTAGAATACACGTCGTATTGCTAAAATATGGCTACCCGCAAAATATTTATATTTAGAACGAATGGAAGAACAAAAAAAAAATAGTTTAGATATAAAGCATGTATTAAAATAGCTTATTTTCAGTAAACCGTAGAGGTTTCTATGTGCTATTATTTGCAGAATAGGTACCCTAAATAACTTAAACACTTTCCAAAGTTACTATTCCACGCGGACGAAGTCGCGGGCAAAAGCTAGTGTTATATATGTGTGCGTGTACGAACGTTTACTCTTGTCATTCGTCTATTCAATAAACAGTGCTTAGATGAATGATTGGTCTCGCGCGCTCGCTCGACTAGATACCGCCGGCGTACTTGTCAAATGCGGCAACAAATAGTACGCCGAAATCGGCGTACCTGAGCCCGAGGCGAGTCAGTCGCGTTGCAAACTGTGTGTAATGTGCATGTCCCGAATTTTTGTTAAATTTTGGTCATAAACCGAAGTAAAATGCCAGTTTTCGCAGTGAAGCTGTTTAATAATAATACTACAAGAAATAAAAAGGACACTGGGATCACATACCATCAGTAAATATCGTATAATTTCGAAATTACAAAATAAAATAACATGAACCCTAAACGCCATTCTGTGTTACCGCGTACACAAGAATCAAATTCCCCGTGGTTGAGATTTTAATAAATTGAATGTTATTGTTATCATCATTAAATGATGATAAATTTTAATAACTTATTTTATTTAAGTATCTAACGTAATTATTAAATATACATAACCTAGTTCTATATTATTTAATGTTTATCTTTGTGATATTATACACTGAAGGTGTATAAATTGTTACCCGACACTATTTAATTAAGGGGGTGAATGTGTCTTAAAATTAAAAATGTTTTTCGTCTTCCCAGTCAAAAGCCCGATCAGCTGATTTACTTAGGTATTACGGGAAACGAAAAAATTGTTTTTTCGTATTTCTACCCATTTTCCTGAAATGTTAACTTTTTACCCGACTGCCCGAAGGAGGGTTATGTTTTTCAAGCGTATGTATGTAAGTATGTATGTATGCATGTACCTATGTATGTATATTTTGTAAAAAAATATTTTATTTTAGTCTTAATTAACCTGTACATTATTATTAGGTTTAACTATAGGTGCAACGTGTTAAGTACGCAAAACTTCTTAGTTGGTGACTCAGTCCATGAATTTTCAGTAATAATTTGTAAATATTGAATGTCCATAAATATATATATATATTTTAATTAAAAGTGAGGCCTGATCATTGATATACCTACATCATACCTACCATTTTTTTAAAGAAGAAACCTACGCCTAACCTATACACAAACATATTAATATATTCACTCTTAATTACTTCTTAATTTCTAAGTATTTCCCAAGATACATTTTGTAACCAGTAACTTAATAGACCACAGAATAATTTATTTTCCCAATAATTCGGGTAACAGTGTAGCAGCTGGCAACACAATTCGTCACGCACACTAGCATCCTTGCAAATTGTCTGACACCGTTCTTACGCACACTACAATATTGAGTTGCCGCATTCACGAACGTTTTGTTTTTAGTTAGGGCGGTATCTAGTCGAGCGAGCGCGCGAGACCAATCATTCATCTAAGAAACAGTGTATTTGTAACCATCAGCTGTTTCACTCGTTCCCCGACCGATATTTAACATTGGCGACGAGGATGGGATGTAGCGTAGTAGAAATAAGCAACCTGAGATATGAATGCATAGGAAAAATTCGTGTCTAGATTCCTGTCCAGCGGTGGTGTAGGGGTTATAGCACGCAGCACGGATTGCTGAGGACCTGGGTTCGATTCCCAGCGCTGGTCTCTTTTTCTGGTTTTTCTGTGCATCCATGTCTCAGTTTGTATTTTCTATACAAATTGCTTTGTTAATGACTGATTCATATGAGTATGACAGATGACAGAGCCTTGATTATTTCTTCTTTTGGACACTATGAGCGCTGCGATAGATTTCATTACCCCCACCTAGTACTTCGCACCCTCCCAATAGACCACGAGTTTGTTCTGGCCAATCGAGCGCTGCAATATAATGCAACTTGCACGATTTTTGTTGCAGATTTAATGTGATCTTAAGATTGATACTGCTCATGCGTCCACATTCACTCAAAGTTACAGTCACCTGCACCAACATCTGACACAAAAAAGCGTGTATAAATATCTGATTCGGCTCTATTTCCAGGGCGGGTAAGATTTTTTATATATTTTTGCACGCTCCATTCTGGCAGATATTAATACAGGTAAAGTACTGCACACGTCATGTGAAAGAAGAATAGAACTACAAATTAATAGTAACTTTTGGTACTTAATAACGTTTCGATGTTGTAGTCAATATACATAGAAATCCCTCGACATCAAAGAGGCCATTTAAATCGCCGCTTTGATGATTCCCACTAAATTTAAATATTCACCCCGTGATATCGAATCCCTAATGAATTGTACAATATTAATACATTATACTATCAAATATTCATAAATCGATTGAAACTACAAAATGTATCAATTTCATGAATTATTAATTAAAGCGGAGCCAACTTATTAGTTTAGGTCATTAAAATGTATGAAACCCTTGAAACCGTATTATTTACTTGGTAAAGGAATTTTGGTTTGAATAATCTGATTCTACTTTACAATAACCATTATTATGGTGACGTCTTCTAGAACATGATTTTGGATAAAAATTCGTTTGTAGATGATTTGGTAAGTTGATAATGTTACTTTTTAAACCGATGTTTCGTAACATCAGAAATAAATTCTGTGCCCTTAGTGTAAGTTTTCGGTTAGAAAATACGTCTCGATCGCGTTCGCGTTATAATCTCAATTTGTATGGAAACACGAACAGCGCCTCTAGCGGAACGTTTGCGATGTTCGTGTTTCCATACAAATTGAGATTTTACGCGAACGCGATCGAGACGTATTTTGTAACCGAAAACTTACACTAGGGGTACAGAAATTTCAAACGTTAGGGCCCCCGCTAACTCGAGCGAGTGCACGGCTTGGCGCGAGCGTTGCGTGCTGTTTCAATGAGGGCTATCGCGTACGAATTTACCACTAGAGGCACTAGTGTAGCGTGAGGTCTCCGAAATGTCAAATCTCATAGTTGTTGGGTGAGCTACGCGGGTTTATTTATAATTAGAATAATTTTGTACATATTTTGCAATTTCTGAAATTAATTATGGCAAGCGTTCCGGGGCAATGAATGTCTGTGTTTTGAGACAGTTTTGTCTTTCGGAAACCTTTGTCCTCCCTTTTTTCCGAACATAACGGGGACTATGCAACACTGTGGCATGCTCGATATTTTTATGGTACGGTTTTAAGGTGTATTAAATATGATTTTATTCTAAACTTTGTTTTCACGCCCGTAATAACAGACTTTGAAAGCCATACTTAAAAACCTCACCACGCAACAGTGCGCCATCTAGTGAGACATATAACGATAGCCCTCATTGAGCGAGCCCCGCTTCACGCAGCGTTGCTCTATTCTATTAGATGGCATGATATAAGGACGCTGCAAAGGCACCAAGCCGTGCACCCATGCTGGTTAGCGTAGACCTTTAGGTTTCTCTTGTAAATCACTACACTCTTGACAGAGAAGTCGTGGTCTTCTATCAGTCATCAGTATTTAGTAAGTAAACCTTCATTATGACTTTGCATTCCACACCGCAAAGCTGGAGTCCAGATTTGTAGTAGACATATTTTCCATCGTCTGTATTTCTGGATAGAGGGCTCTTCAAGGTTAGAGTGAATAGGCTGTTACTGAACCAGTGAGAGACACCTTTGACCACATCTCCATTTTTCATCAGGTGATATCAGGATCAGTAACGGATTAGTTTTATGTAAAAAAAATGTGATTTCTCGAGGAAATTTTGTGAAATCCCAGAATTTCGATTCAATTGCGAGATCAAATGTGAAACGCATATAAAAACTAGTATTCCTTTAATTTCCATCGAGAACCTTAAAAAAACATTAAAAGCGTCAAAACAATTGTCCAAACAATTACTGAAACAAAGAGCTCACATTTCTAATTATTAATGACTTTTAATTAAACAACTCACTGCCACATTACGTTAGAAAACCAATCTAAAATGGTCCATGAAATTTCGTCATATGCCCTTTGGGCGCCCTGATTTACTCAAGCAAAAGGGAAAAAGGAAGGTCTTTGGTTTTGGTTTTGCTGGGTTAAGCGATTCACAAAGTGTAAACCTCTAGACGCGAATTTATACATGTAAATTGATACGATTTCGCTTAATTACTTATTTCATTTGTTTTGTTTGGAGGATACGAGCAAATATTTGCAGCAATTAATAAGTTTGATTACTCGCTTAATGTATAATCAAGGTATTTGAGGATTTGGCTCAAAATTGGATACGGAGAAACAAAAAGTAGAGGAAGTTAGATTAATTTATAATGATCATGATAAATAATATAAGCCAAAGTTAGAGTTAATATAAGTACATACAACGTGCCATTTCACCAGAGACGGTTACATCCACCCAAGCCGCAGGCGAGGGTTGATAGTTGAGCTGAGAATAAAATGGATTTTACGAATTTTATTTTTCATGCATTGCTATCTTTACTGCTTTATTAGAATTGTTTAAAAATCTAATGACTCGTTGGTGCTACCTGACACGAGATATGAATATATATATATACTAAAGTGACACAAACGTGGACCCACCCATAAAGAGTGTAGGAATTACATCGTCCTGTTGTACCAAATTATGACCCTGCTTGTTAACTGTAAGGGAACGTTCAACAGTTCAAATGTAGTAAATTTCTCCAAGACATTAGTGCCCTAACTCTTACTATATAAAAATATATCAATATCAATGAATTGAATCGTTTGTCGAAGACGAAAAAAAACAAGGTTTAGATAACCCAATTCAAATAAAATTAAACTTGCAAGTTAAGGTGTCCTAAATAGATTTTATACAATACAATATAATACAAATACTCTTTATTGTACACCATAAATAGTAAGCGATACAGAAAACAGGTACACAGAGAGACTTATAGTGAGTTAGAAGCAATTAATTCGGGTTATCAGCATTGGTTAATTCATTCGCTGCCTATCAGGCGTAATTACAAGCGGGGGTTTCTTAATTAAAGCTTAAGGATTTATGTAGTGCTAATTCCTACCTTTTGGGGGAAGAATGGGGGAGCTAGTAACCAATCAGAACGGAAAATGGATTGATTTAATTAAATTAATCGTGCTGGATCCAATGAGTGTGATATTTACATGTCTTGGAAATATACATTTACTTTTTTTGTCCTCACGTAATATTCATTATCATCATCATCTTGGCCTCTTTACTTCATACTGGGCACAGGCCTCTTCTTAGAATAGGAGGGCTTTGGCCGTAGTTCCCACGCGGACCCAATGCGGATTGGCAATTTCGCACATGCCATTGAATTTCTTCGTGAAAAGCTTGTGTTATGGATACAAGGGTGGAATAATCACACTTAAATAGAAAGATACATACCTATTTAAATACATATTTAGGGGCTGTTTCACCATCCATTGATTAGTCTCTATTTGTTTTGTTCGAATAGATGGAGACGGCATCACATTTAACCGTCAGTTAACACTAAACAATTGATAATGAAACAGCCCCTAAATATCCAAGACTTTAGAACAAACATTCATGTTTTCTGTACCAAATATCTTTTCCGACCGAAAATTGAACCCGGGACTCAAGCTTCGTAAGTTCTCTAACCATTGGGCTTTCCGGTCATCACCAAGGTATGTCTACCTACCGTTCCACCCGCAGATTCAGTATGAACTAAACACAAACCACCCCCAAGCAATAATAATTAAAGGAGCATTTAAAAGAACGTGATTAAACAACCATCAAAGTTGACTAATGATAGTTCGGTCTTAAATTAAAATAAATAGCTTTTCCAACAGTCACCGGTGTGGCCAGTGTAATGACGCTGCGACACGCACTTGTCCCACCGCCGACGATGAGCGAGAAGCGAGCAGAGCGAGTAACTAGAAACGAGTGGGCGAGCAGTGAAAAGCGAGTGTTCGAGCACGACGGGCGATTACTCGCTCCACTCGCTCGAGCCCGGCGGCCGCCAAGCTAACAGCGCTGAGCGAGTATCGCTGAGCTAGTTTTATAGCTCTTGTCGCTGCGACAAAAGATGTAAGAGCGAGTTCTCGCCGGCAGTGTGAACCGCCAGCGATCAACTATTAATATATGTGTCTCTTTTACTCACACAGGATCTTATATCTTTTGTTCGTTTCTTGAGCGAGAAAATAGTCGATAGCCAATCGTGTCCTCGCCGGCGGTGAGACAGCTGCCTATTCTTTGTATTGAAACCAACCGTCGCCGGTCGCGTGTCATGTACGCGCTTGACGTTCCATCCTGACACGTTCCTATTACGTTCATGGCATGATATGATACGGTATAGTGGGTAGAGGCCTTTAAAGTTCAAGAAAATATCAAGTTTTTTTATCATTTCCGACCAAATTATACAAACACTTACGCATCACAAACTTTGCTACAAATTATGAAAATTGAAGCAATTTGTGTAAGGGAATGGCGTGTTAACTTTATTTTGCAGGAAAAACGGGCTTTTTCTAAAAATCCGGCAAAAACATTTTGTGATTTCAACGTGAAAATGGAAAACTGAGGCCTGATGAAAAATACTTTGCTTGGTTTAACTAGGGTTGCCATACGTTAGGATTTGTCCTGACATTACAGAATGAGGGCTATCGTTTTTTGTCTCACTAGATGGCGCACTGTTGCGTGAGGTTTTTAAGTATGGCTTTCAAAGTCTGTTATTACGGGCGTGAAAACGAAGTTTAGATTAAAATCATATTTAATACACCTTAAAACCGTACCATAAAAATATCGAGCATGCCACAGTGTTGCATAGTCCCCGTTTTGTTCGGAAAAAGGGAGGACGAAGGTTTCCGAAAGCCAAAACTGTCTCAAAACACAGACATTCATTGCCCCGGAACACATATTTGCCATAATTAATTTCATATATTGCAAAATATTCACAAAATTATTCTAATTATAAATAAACCCGCGTAGCTCACCCAAAAACTATGAGATTTGACATTTCGGAGACCTCACGCTACACTAGCGCCTCTAGCGGCGAATTCATTCGCGATAGCCCTCATTGCGGCTGGGCTTGGCAATGGTCAGCGTTTTTAGAAATGACCTCATTAAATAAGAAATTAAATATATTAAACACATGTAAAAGTAAAAAATAAATACATACTTACAGTTTTAATACATGAAATGATAAATATCAGTAAGTACTCAGTAAGTTTTTTTTATATGAGAAGGAGGCAAGGCAGGCCAAAGCGTAGATGGCGAGACGATCTGCAGGGCTACTACGAAACTCGAAACTCGAAGTTCGTGTCGTACCGACCCTCTCGCTCTCGTATTAAATAGTACAAGTGTCAGAGGAACCGCACGACACGAACTTCGAGTTTCGAGTTTCGTAGTAGCCCTGCTGTGCCCTTATTGTAAGATTTCGGTTACAAAATACGTATCAATCGCGTTCGCGTTAAAATCTCAATTTATATGGAAACACGAACATCGCAAACGTTCCGCTAGAGGCGCTGTTCGTGTTTCCATGTAAATTGAGATTTTAACGCGATCGCGTTCGCTTACACTAAGGGTACTGGACGTAGAACTAAGTAAGTAGCCGGATGTGGCTCTAGATAGAGAGATGTGGAGGTCAAGAAAGGAGGCCTTTGCCCAGCTGTGGGATACACATATGTGTAGGCTAATAAAAAAAATGAGAGGGAAGCAAACGTGCAAGCGAGTCATCTAGTAATGAATCTAATAATAATGTAATAATCATTTAGTACAAAACCAAAAATATTTCAATACTTATTGTTTTTTTTGGAATGTTTTTGTATTTTTTATTTCAATTAAAAAATTTTTCAAGATTGGTTTTTGGAATGTTTTTGTATTTTTTATTTCAATTCCAAATTTTTTGTTACTTTTACGGTCATCCCGTAAAACCTATATCGAAAATACAAACTGAAACTATATGCACAGAAAAAACAGTAAAAGAGACCAGCACTGAGAATCGAACCCAGGTCCTCACCATTCCGTGCTGCGTGTCATACCCGTAATTATTTAAATTAAAATTTAAAATTAAGTTTCTCGATGAGGGCTAAAAACATAGATGTCGCTAGTGTCACTGGTTAAGTGACTAAATAAGAAACAAACAAGCTGAGAAAAGTGGTGCATAGTAGAAATTCGTGTCTGTATCGTTGTCCAGCGGTGGTGTAGCGGTATAGCACACGGCACGGAATGCCGAGGACCTGGGTTCGATTCCCAGCGCTGGTCTTATTTTTCTGGTTTTTCTGTGCATAAATTTTTCGCCTAAAATTCTGGTTGAAATCTAGTTTTGCCGCCAAATCTCTTTTACAAGATATGTCAGGACTTTTAGGGTGTTGTCAGGATTTTTATAAGAACATTAATTTTTTTCATATAGCAACCCTAGGTTTAACGAACTTTGAATATTGTATGTACACTGAAAATGGTGTAGCGTTGGTTTTTTGTTGGAAGGTAAATAACCTTACAGTGAAGTGTCGTAACGACTCAATTTTCATCGATAGTCTATTTAACAATATTCCTTTAGTTGTCAGTAATTATAAACGATATCATAAACGTACCGAAAACCGGGTCCATAATCGGCTTGCATAATTTAAAGTAATTATGTAATATTCACCGTAAAGCAAAACAATCAAAATACCGTGAGGAGACCTGTAAAAACCTGCGAAACAATCTAATGGTATGTGTGAAGTTCCCAATTCGCACTGGACCTGCGTGGGAGCTACAGCCCAATCCCACTCATTCTGAGAAGAAGCCTGCGCGCAGCAGAGGGGCGTATATAGGTTAAGATGATGATGATGATAATATAACTTTGAAAGTGGGGCATTTCACTGACGTTTGTTATATTAACCCGACTGCGAAGAATGTATGTATTTACGAGTATGTCTATTCCTATGTCCTCTCGTAACTACTCAACGGCTGAACCGATTTTGATAAATGATAGGTTGGATTCGTCTTAAAAACCCGAGTAACACTGGATACATGAAATTTAAAAAAAAAACAATATAACGGATTTTTGGCGCCAAATTGTCTTAAAAAAAAAATGGACGTAGTGGTCTAGAACTCTGCTAACTAGCTAACTTAAACTTCAGTCGGGACCCATTCAAATCGCGACCAGCTCAAAAATTCTTAGTACCTAATGGGGGTGTGTTCCCATTAGTTCCATTGACAGTAATTATAGAAATCTTTATATTACCCTCTAGTACTGTCAATGGAAGTAGTATTAACACACCCCTAATGGGCCCGACTGTTGAAGTTTAAGTTTGCTACTTAACAGAGCTCTAGATAGACCACAGAGCTCTAGGTAGGTCCACGTCTTGTTTTCTTCTTTTTAGTATTTTTTAACGCAGTCCGGTTTTTACTAAAGTGCCTTGATGCCTCCGGTTAGTTTGAAGCTCAAAGGTCGGAATCCCTGAGTGATGGTGCGATCTCTCCGCTGCGGCCTGTGATAAGAGATAATAGCGAAAGCTTAATAAAATACAAAGTGTCTGTAACTTTGAAATAGCTTGAGTGGGGCACAAGTGTTTGGAAAATATATAAAGTTTTTTTTTTATTCGACTGGATGGCAAATGAGCAAGTGGGTCTCCTGATGGTAAGAGATCACCACCGCCCATAAACATCTGCAACACCAGGGGTATTTCAGATGCGTTGCCAACCTAGAGGCCTAAGATGGGACATGGGATACCTCAAGTGCCAGTAATTTCACCAGCTGTCTTACTCTCCACGCCGAAACACAACAGTGCAAGCACTGCTGCTTCACGGCAGGATGAGCGAGCAAGATGGTGGTAGCAATCCGGGCTCGGATGTTTTATACACAAAACGCTGCGTTAAGCGTAGTGCGTGGTACGCACATCTAATCTAACCAATCACAATGTAAATACCTACGCAGTCTAATTACCAAACATGCGTTTGCCGGCTGCGCACATCGCTTAAGACAATGTTTGGTAATTATATGATCTGATGCAAATTGATGTGCGTCAAACGCATTGCGTTTATCGCATAAAAAAAACCAAGCGCTTTATTAGCCTTTATTTATTTTTATTGAAACTATAATAGTACATAGTCGTCCGTTGTCTATAGTTCCCGTAGCTGTGCTTACTTTGAGATAAAGTTAATTGGTGTCAAGTTTCCCGTCGGGTGCGTATCACACATAGGTACATACAATATTACATAAAGTTTAAAAATAATAATGTACGGAATACATTATAGGAGGCCATAGGCCATAGGTCAAACCACTCGGCCACCATTATGTATTTCGTCCACTATTCTTTTTAATTTTTCTATGTGAGAGGGAAAAACGACGGGTCGCATGATGGGAAGCAATCACCGCCGCCCATGGACACCTGTCAACACGAGGGGTATCACAGGTGCATTGCCGGCCCTTTGAGAATGACAGGCTCGTTTTTTAAAGATCCCTAAGTTGTACCGCTCCGGAAACACCTTCCCAGGAAGCTGGTTCCATACTTTAGTCGTGCATGGAAAAAAGTTTCACTTAAAGCGGACGGTGCTAGATTGCCAACCAAGATCAAGGTGGATCAAGGATCATGTCAATCAATAAAAAAGAAGAAGAAAAAAAAAGAGGAAGAAGAACAGGTGGATCAAGGTGAATCAAGGTGGTGTCTGGTGAGGATAAAATGACTGACTGATGATTTTGTTTGATTTCACACGCTCCTGAGATATTTATTTTATTTAGAACGTTGCTTATGCCTTAGCCCCGTGGCAACAGGTGCTGAAAACATTGTAAGCACCATAAACGTATACGAGCCATAATTCGAGGGTCTGCCACGTCAAAATGGCCGCTAACGGACTACCGACCCTTCCGAGTAAAATAGAACATTTACTCAATCACCATCCATTTGATTAAATTTATCTAACGGATAAATGTGATGCCGGCTCTGTTTGTTTTGTTCGAATAGATGGAGATGGCATCACATTTATCCGTCAGTTAAAACTAAACAATCAGAGGGTTGTGAAACAGCCCTTGTAAAATTGTGTTTTATTTTATAGAACTCTTTATTATACTTATAACTTAACAGACTTAGAAAAGATGAAAAACATCGTTCAATATCTCAAAAATTGCTGAACCTATTTTAATGAAACATAAGAATCACCCAAAGGAAACTCTCTTTCACGTAGAAAAATGCATTTAAATTCCCGGGATTAGAGACAGTATGTTTGCAAAGGATACGACCTTTAACCAGATTCGGACGTCTAAATTTATGCATCGTTATATACCTACTCACTCTTATTTATCTTTATCTCTGCTGATTACAAATTTGATAATCAAATTGCCATCCAATTTTACCCTTTACCGCCTTACGTACCTACAGGTATTGCAGCAATCCATGGTACACATGACAGGAGTTGCTTTTCACTGTTGAACGAAGGCCTCTTCCTTAGAACGCCACAATGAACGACTTGCATATTCTTCGATCTACGTTGGAGTTGTTTTAGTGATATACAAAGTGGTCTATTTTGATTTGTGTGACTGAGATTCAATACATCAAATTGCAAGTCCAACGCTTTCACAGCCAGGCCATTGCATTTTAAGATCGATGTGATAGAAATGACCAATCTTAGGTGGTATGCAGGAAATAAAAACACATGAAAATAACAAATTTCATTAAAATCGTTAAAACCGTTTCCGAGATCACAGAAAGAAATAAATTTACAGGAATTGCTTGTTAGATATCAGACTTTGTTGCGTTAAAAAAGTTTTTATGTACTGGCATAGAGCAAAGCGCGTGACGCCTTCTCCAGTCATAAGCTCTCTGCATGAACAAATCCTAAACAAACTGATTAGGATTGGTTCGTTCTTTCTCCCTGACCCTTTTGCTATTGACACAGTCCGAGATCAAGACAAACAAAGTTAGGAGCCCCAACTTGTACAAATGTACAGGCCTAAAGCAGCCGCGGCTCACTCCGCTATTACGTTCTCCGCTACAAGTAGATGGCACCACGATGTAATGGCCTATTCAATGGTTGCCTCGCACTCTCGGTCACCCGCGTGGCTTTTGCAAGGAAGAGAAACTTCTGTACTTGGACAGTCGCCAGCACTTTCTGACACAATACTCGTAAAGTGTGCATAATTATTTGATACGACTCTATTTCTAGGGCCAGTAGGACGTGTTAGATATTTATGCACGCTTCGTTGTAGCAGATATTAATGCAGGTGACTGTACTCGGTGCCTAAGGCCCAGTTTAGACCTGCAAGAAAAATCATGCCTCTTGCATGTTAATTTACTCGTAGATCTACTTTCAGTTGTCGGATTCACTTGAAATTTCGTGTAGTTATGACATTATAAAGTATAGTCAATTAAAAGTACAGTCAGCAACAACAGCTTGTGTTAAGATTCGATTTAGAAAAAAATAATTTAACTACGTTAAAAATCTTCATCTCTGTGACACTGTGTCACAGTTAATCTCTGCTCTCGAAACACTCATATCGTGGCACTCATCGATCGCCCCCGTATCGGGTGGCTCCCAAAATAGAACAAGGGGGCTACTAAGAAATTCGGAAACCGAAGTTCGTGTCGTGACGTTACTCTCACTCTCGTATTAAACAATATAAGCGTCAGCGGGATGGCAAATTACGAAGTTCGAAATTTGCACTTTGTAGTAGGTATAGGGCCAGTCTGCGAGCTTTCGGCAACATATTAGTAGACTAATAAAAACGCTGTGATTGTAAATATTCTACTACCAAACTTCCGACATTTTTTTTCTTTTTAAAAAGTAGATTATATAGTGTCCCACTGCTGGGCAAAGACCCCTCTCTTGATCTCCACAACTCTCCTCTTGATCCTCAAAGTAAAATCGCTAAATCAGTGTATTGGAACATGGTGGTGTTATCGCTGTCTCATGGTACGAAGGCATAACTTCCTTGGGACGGGGCCCTTACAATAATTTGACATCTCTACGATAAACATTCAGTAAGCTTCCAGTGGACACTTTTTTATAATTATTAAATTTATTAGATACTAGTTAGGCAGGCTGTCGAAATTACTAATAGAAACTTGAAAATTACATTGTTTTTTCTATTTTTTTTCTGAGTACTTTCTATAGCTACCAACATATATTTCGCATTTTTTTTTTCAACAATATGGCAAACGAGCATGTGGGTTAACTTTTATGCATTGCTGAGCATGCTTCAGATAAAGGAACAAGTGTCACGAGTGCTCAAAATGCGTGTGGTGTTGCATTATCAAAATATACGAGTACTTATGTATAAAATACATACAAAATTATAAACATGAATGTGGGAATGAGGGTGGATTAATGTTTGAATGATTTGATGTAAACGAGCGACCGAATGACTGAAGACTAATGTGGAGTGAATGAGACGAGCGAATGAGTAAAAGAGTGTGAGTTACGATCGGGTGAGCCTACGTGCTAGTTGTCTTTTCTGTTTTCATTGTTTTTTTACGTATTCAGTAGTTTAATTTTTAATAAACTTTTTCTTATTTTATTTCGAAAAGTTTGTTTTCCTTCGCACGATCCCACATTTTTGGGTGCTCGTCCGGGATCGGAAGGAGAAATTAAATCGTGGATACGACGACGGACTGGTGTGCTACGTGGTGTAACGAGGCGGTTACATTTTTTGTTACGGCGGTTGCCATTTACGACGGGCGACCGAAATAACAGCGACGACGAGTTTCTGCTGGCTTCTGAAGTAAGACGGTGGCTTCTGAGCGGCAAGAAACTGCACATCAGCGAGATGCGAGCGGATAAGGTGTACGACGAGGCAGCTAGCGAGGCTCCGAGTGGAGGTGTGGATGAGGCACCGAGACTCAAGCTCCAAACGACGAATACGACGACGACGACTGCAAGGGCAACTGACGTGATGATGACGTACGACGGTAGTGAAAGCCTGCAGTACATTGACGACCTAGTCAGTAAATTTAGTGCGCAAGATGAGATGTACAGCGTTACTAAATTTATCGACGACATCGAAGAAAACGCGGAGATATTTGGATGGACGCCATTGCAACGGCTAATTGTTGCTAGGCGCAGCTTAACGGGTACCGCAGCGCTCTGGGTCCAAGCGGAGCGACCGTTTAAATCGTGGGACGATCTAAAGTACGCGCTAAAAGAAGAATTCCATGACACGATCGACATAAAGGCGATACACGAGCTGATGGCGGCGCGTAAGAAGAAGAAAGACGAGAGTTGCTTCGACTACCTACTCACGATGCGCGAGTTGGGCAACCGAGGGAAAATGCCGGACGATGTGGCAATTCAATATATTGTCGACGGCATCGAAGATACAGAAACGAATAAGATGATGTTATACGGCGGTACAACATACAGTGATTTAAAGGAAAAGATCCGAATATACGAAATTATCAAAAGTAAGACGGTACCTACGCAGTCGCAGCACAATGACATGACGAAAAACCGGCTCAAACCAGTTTATCAAATGTGCTATAGTTGGGAAGAGGAAAGAAATCATGTGTCCAGTGTGTGCCCAAACGAAGAAAATGATGCGAAGTGTTACCAATGTAACCAATTCAGTCACATATCGGCGCATTGTACGTATTCGTTAACATCGAACGAATCAGCTGACGAGGTGCATAATGGCGGCGCAGGCGCAAGAGCGACGAGTTTGTTCGTGCAACAAACTATCGGTCACACTCACTTGAACGAACGGAACGAAGAATGTTTTCGGAACGAGGTGACCGGGAACGAGGCAAAGATGGCGGCGACAGACGTCAAATGTCACACCAATGACGTTGACAGTTGTGACAGTAGCTCAAGCAGCTGTGATCGAAAGACGAAAAACCAAAACATCGATCGGAAGCCGATGAAGACAATTTTGTTGTGTGATCGAAGTGTAAACGCGATGATGGACTTCGGTAGTGACGTGAACCGTGTGTCGGAGGACTGTTATCAGTTGTTAAGTGCGCCGGGCTACGAAAAGTGCGAACTGTCGTTGACGGGGCTCGGTGCGACCCGTGTTGTGTTTCGCGATGTTATTCTAGGCCAGGAATTGTTATACGATATGACTGTTATCATGAACGGCAACCAGGTACACTTGCTAAAGTGTGAAAGTGACCTCCAAGGTCACTTAAAGTTGTTAAAAGCTCAGGCTATGGAAGGTGTAAAGAAATTTTATACCCACTGGTGTGGTGTGAAATTTAAAATGGGTAACGATTCCACAAGTAGGTCGGGATCACAAACAATGCTGGATTGTTACTGGATATGGTTTGTTTTTTTTCAGTATTGTTTTTTTTTTGTCCCTAAGATGTTTATTTTTCTGAGATGTTGTTTTTTTTGTTTTTTGTTTTTGTTTAAAAAAAAAAGATATCTAATTAAGACTGGTTTTTGCAAATAACGATGGCTAGAGCACACATGTTTATGTGGTAAGGATGTACCTAGGTTAAGATGTTTAGATGTTATGTTTTGTTTAAAGGATGCCTGGGGACAGTCATGTGTGTAGGATGGCCGAATGTGGGAATGAGGGTGGATTAATGTTTGAATGATTTGATGTAAACGAGCGACCGAATGACTGAAGACTAATGTGGAGTGAATGAGACGAGCGAATGAGTAAAAGAGTGTGAGTTTTGATCGGGTGAGCCTACGTGCTAGTTGTCTTTTCTGTTTTCATTTACTTTTTTACGTATTCCATTTAATTTTTTTTTAATAAACTTTTTCTTACTTCATTTGAAAAGTCTGTTTTCCTTCGCACGATCCCACATGAATACCAGTAAATAATAAAAAAAAAAAAAAACCATGGGACACTTGACACCAATACGGTATTTGACAACTCCTGATTTTGCCATATCTTAATATTATTATGAAAATATAGATATTTAGATAGTGTTTACCGAAGATAAAATTTAAATCGGTTGATAATTGGATTTATAGTGATTTTTTGAAAAATCTATATACCTGTCTCTTTCTCAAACGCTTTTCTCTATGCAGCAAGTAAGTCACATGCCAGTATGTCTTTCTCTGTCTAATCTTGAATTTCAAACCTTTATAACTTTGTTATTTGTAAAGGTAGCTTAAAAATTATTTTTCTATTCGATAACAGGCATTGTGTAGTTTTAATTTATAAAACATATACAAAATAGTCAAATACCGTATTAATCTAGTTCCAAACTAAGCAAAGCTTATACTATGGATACTAGGCAACGGATAAACATACTTATATAGATAAATACATATTAAACATCCAAGACCCGAGAACAAACACGAGTAAAACCATCATATTCCGCTATGAGCATTTCTACAAAAAGTTTGTACATTTGATTTGTAACTCCGATTTGGATAAAAATTTGCAGGTATGTATATAGAGTGAACGATACTGTCGTAATAACATAGTCTCTGAAAATGTCCCAATTGGTTTGTATGGAAATTTCCTTTTTGTTACCAAAACTCTATGGATTTGCGATAACAAAAAAGGAACTTTCCATACAAATTAATTGGGACATTTCGGGAGACTATGTTATTTGAACTCAGTATTGTTCACTCTATCTACCTGCAAATTTTTACCCAAATCGGAGTCGCAAATCAAATGTATAAACTTTTTTAAAAATGCACATTTCAGCTCAAAAAATACCATACCCAATACCCAAGTCACGTTACGCAATCCAGCAAAGAGCCTATTTGGCTCCCTAGCCAAAAATTTCCCAGCAAAATTGAAATACCTACGGTAACCAAGTCGCCGTTTGGCCGACGGCCAGTGGCTAACTAGGCATCAAGATAGGGCCCCGACTCAGGGAATGAACAATTATTTGCAGCCGATTGGGTTTGGGGGAAGATTAGTGTGGCGACGATAAGATAGATATGTCGTCAACATACACCGTGTACGGAGAAGGCGGGAAAATATTTTCAACACCGATGTACTACCTATCGAACTAAAGGAATCGTGACCTACTGTGGAACCTTTTCGTAGAAAAAGTCCGTATTACCGCTTGACAAGGGAATGCATTATGATGCTTACTGCCAGAACATTCTACGGTAGGTCAGGAACCAAATGGTTCGACTGGTATCTAAATTGCTACAGCGCTAAAATCTATTTCTTACTTCTTTCTATTGTAATAGATGCATGGAAAACATCGCTCTGGAGCGACAAGGCCGCCTGTTGGAACTTTTTTGCAGCAAATGTTAATGTTAACAGTCAATACCATAAAAATCATTATGAACATGTGTGTAAAGGTTCTACCAAGATTCAGTAATCATACGTAGTTTTACTGTGACTGCCAGAAGAAGTGTTATGATTTCCGAGCGCATTTACGTATAGTTATGTCTATTTATTACTAATATTCATGTTCCATAGGTGGTTAGTAAATTGGGGTCACTTTTTTATTACCAAGTCCGGAAAATAAAACGTGCGAGTGTATTGCCCAAGGGCAAAACTATTTCTATAGCAACTGTAGGTACCTACTGTAGATATGGCTTCTCGGGATAAGCTCGAATTACAGGATCGGTGTGTACACATCGTGTTAGATTGACTCTCCTAAAGGAAGTAGCATAGACCATAACGGACAGAAGTGTCACATAATAATATTATAAATGCGAAAGTGTGTTTGTATGTTTGTCCGTCTTTCACGTCAAAACGGAACGACGGATCGACGTAGTTTTTTGCATAGAGATAGTTTATGGGCCAGAAAGTAACATAGGTTACTTTTTGCCCTGGAAAGATGCACAGATTCCGAGGAAACAGCGTGCAATAACCGAATTGCACGCGGGCGAAGCCACGGGCAAAAGCGACTTGGTTCATATTATAACAAACATATTCCTCGCAACACATCCTCGCACATCTCTGGTGGAAACGCAATCTACGTGACATATTAAACAACTAGTTGATGAACATTAATGTACCATCAGCCAAATATATGGTTTTAAAGTTGATTATCGTTTGCATGTCATAAAATAATAATGCCAATAGACGTGTCTGTCAACTTGAAAGTTCGACTTTAGCGACATATTCATTTGATAGGAACTTGTTTAAAAATTGATTGACCACTTATTTGGGTGATGGTAACTACCTAGTTGACAAACGACGACATCATCGAACGATTTAGGGGCTGTTTCACCACCAAATGATTAATTTTATTTGACGGATAAATGTGATGCCGTATCTCAGTCTATTCGAACAAAACAAAGAGAGACGGCATCACATTTATCCGTCGAATAAATTGAACCAATGGATGGTGAAATAAGGAGTTATTATTTTTTAAAATCTTTATTAATATTTTTGCAATAAAAAGATAAAAAGGTAAACTAAGTTTGTTCATGCTTATTTTTATGTAGGAGAAAACTTTGAAACTTGACTGATTCCATAAAACTTACTTTTTTGGTACTTAACATTATATGTATATTTTCTGGTGCTCGTAAGATTCCCTCTTTGTGAATTATCTGTGGCGCTATGTGATCTGTGCTAGATCCTTAAACGTATATTAGTTCCCTTAAACAAACTTTGATTTACCACTGTACTTATTTCGAACATAGAGAAATAAACGTTATCATTCAGATGTTTAATATCATTTTGCGGACTCAGAAATAAATTCTTGAAAAAAAAAGATCTTTAATAAGGGTTGTATGTATGTTTAATTCAAGATTAAATGTCGAATACAGGGATCGTAAAATGCGAGCAAAATCGATTCAAACACTCAACCCAACACAACCCAAGCACTTAATGAAACTGGTCGCATTTTGGGAACCGTGGTTATTAAAAAGTGGAAATACAACAAAGTAACTTTTGACGTTTTATCCCGGTCCCATGGTAATATTGGGATAAATAGTAACTTGTTTTATTTAAGATGTCCAGATAAAACAAATTCCATTCAAATTTGTCCAGCCGTTTTAGCGCGAAGCAGAAACAAACAAACTTTGTTGGTCAATGTTTGATGTCATTGTTTATAATGTAAGTTTTATTGTACCGTTTGTGCCCAAATACATAAATGAATAAATAAATATTGTGAATTGGCGCCATTTCATGAATCGGCTAAGGGACTTCCGCCATGTCGTTCAAAACTCACCGTTTTACGATTTGCCTAGTGACGTTTAGGCAGATCATGAAATTCCTAGGCATATCATGAAACGCCGCCATATCGGTTCTGGCATTTCGCCGGCCGCTGCTACGGCCCGCTCGCTTCGCTCGCTCGGTTCGTGCGCTGTGGTGACGATTCATACTAACCACTTCTCGCTTCGCTCGTCGTACCTACATTTTTCTTTTTTCGACATCACGATGTGCTCGGTATAAAACTAGGAATATCAACGAATGCGTTGCTCATATTAAATATAATGACCCGGATAACTCACGTCTTAAATCGAGTTTAGCTCGACATGTTTCGGGCTAATCCGTAGCCCTTCGTTGCGTTGCTACGGATTAGCCCGAAACATGTCGAGCTAAACTCGATTTAAGACGTGAGTTATCCGGGTCATTATATTTAATATGAGTGAGTCTCACGGTAGGTTCATGTTCAGAATGCGTTGCTCTAATCGATCTGCCGTATTTTTTCTCAGGCACATCGTGTGTGATATGCCTGGCCAACTTTTAGGCATATCATGAAATGGCGCCATTTTAGGTATGATATGCCTAGGAATTTCGTGATCTGGCGGATTTTACGATCGGCCACCGACATATATATCAAGAGGTGTCATGCTGAAATTTATAAGCCTCGGGCCGAGCGGCTGCCTCGCTCCGAGGCCGCGCAAGTGGAGACGCTGCCAAAGGCACGGCTCAGACTGAGGCTCCTTTGAGCACGGCCAAAAAACCGACAAAATATGGCTCGGCTCGCGGTGCTCGGCCTGAGGCTGCTCTAATGGATACGCGGCTATATAATAATAGAACCGTGCTATCTTCAGGATTTTATAAATGTCATCTTATATAATGCAATAGGTTAGATTAGTTTAGTTTAATATATCAATTCTGAAGAACATACTGTTTCAGGAATAAATTACTTTATGGCAAACTATACACATGGCATATGAAATTCGGAGAAACGATAGAGAACCAGAAAATACGCTAGCCGCGCCGGCAGTGACGCAGCTATGGCCGGACCATTCAGGACCACCTGTACCTGTCCTGCATATTAAACGGCTTCTATTCATTCCCGGGCATACACTGAAAGGGCGTTTCAGTCGATCAGTTCACTTTAGAATTACGTTTCGCAATATATTTTCCTGACACCGGCAAGCATTTTGGCTTAATGTAGGACCTTTTAGGGTTTTGTGCCTTAAAAGGAAAAAAAAGGAACCCTTATAAGGCCGCTTTTTTGTCCGTCTGTCAAAATGTTATTTATTTATTTATTAACAATAAAAACACAACAATTACATAACTTACAGGTCTTAAACCTAAAAAGTAACAAGTTGGCACAATATATTAATAATAATAAAATATTTTTTCTTCTTCTCTTTTAAAATATGGCTTTTCTGTCCTAATGTTTCTGTTCTGTGCCACTTCACCATTTCACAATTTCGCTAGTGTCAAGGTAAACTCTCTTTGAGAGGGACGTTGTACGGTGATTGTAGTTTTTGCAACTTGATAGTAAAATTCCAGAAACCACGTGGAGACCACTTGCGCATTAAAAAATGTTCGACACGAGAGCAATATAGAATTTTGGGATCACTGTTCACTGTTAACGTTAATCGCCGCATAAAACACTATCAAAATTATACTTCAACTAGCCAAAGAAACAGAAATAGCAAAATTAGATATTGTCTACATCCGCCATCTTCGAATGCTACAAATCGAATACAATAAAATATTTATAAAGTAACAAAAATTACAAAAATTAGAATGTGGTACTTACGGCTATACTTATATACAAAACTTTTCACGTATACTTGGCACGATGTGAGCGACCGTTGATGAGAATGTGTAGAGAAGTAAAACTGGAGATGATGTTCAAGGATGTATATTTTAAAGGTAAGATAGAAGGCACCTGTAACAATGCATACAAAAAAAGAATTTAACATATAAACTAATAAATTTGGGACGTTGTCAATAAGTTAAAATGGGCCTACAAGATCCCTTAGAAGGTTAAGTAGAACAGGATACAAATGTGTGATGAAACTGGTTATATAACACTAATTAACTGCACTATGAAACTGTTATGATATTATGATCGAATTGGTGTTGATGTCAAAATAATATATTTTTTAGCACGTCCTTATAATACGGCTGCTGATCGTAGAATGAATTTTGACATAAAAACAAAGTGCTGAATTTGAAAGTACAGTGGATATGCGAAAATTGAAATTTGAACTGAATTTTTAAAACTAACCAAAACATGAAATGGAAGAGGTTAACAATCGACAAGGCTTGATCAGCCTTGTTACGAGTACATACTTCATACTCTTCTTTTCTATCAGCATCCATACTTCAACATCACATTCATACTCTTCGGTAAGTATTGAACATATTCAGTAGGTACAGTAGTAGAGGACGGCAAATGGGAGAGTTGCAGCTGTTACCAAATGAGCCCTGTAACAGGAGCAAAAAATTAAAATCCTGGTTCTGCCACTCAAATGGAACTACTTTAGCTCTGCAACTTTGAAAAATTAAGTAATTTTACCATTATATTTATTTCAAACCAATTAAATGGTATTTTCAATGTACCTACGTCAAAACGTTTTAAACTTTCATGATTTTCACTCATAGTCAAAATACCACAAATGGGACTTATCACGCTAACACCTATAATACTATTCAATGGAAAAAATCAATTGTGTAAACAAAGCATTTTTTCACGATTACTCCGTAGTTACTTACATTTGAACGCCAATCCCGATCATATTCACATCTCAATGAGCTCAGCACTGTTTTTAACAATCATTTTATCATTAAATAATCGTGTAAATATGTTTATTTTATAGAATTAAATGGAAGACGAAAATCCGTTATATTTGTCAAATTGACATGATAATTTTTTCCTCACCGAAGTTGGTCTATGGTCGGTCTAGTCTCTGGAAATTTAGTGCTGTACCAACAAAATTAATTATTTGACTGAACCAACCTTACCTACCGATAATTATGGCTGGCTCTGCAAATTAATTTATTCGTAGATATTAATTATTTGTGTTAAGTTACACTATTTAATGAAGGTTTATAAAGGTTTCTAATCCTATCCTACTATCCTACTAATCCTACTAATATTATAAATGTGAAAGTTTGTGAGTGAGTGAGTGAATATGTTCGTTACTTCTTCACGCTGAAACGGCTGGACGGATTTGGATGAAATTTGGCGAAAAGTTAGATAACATAGGATACTTTTTATCCCGATATTCCCATGGGATAGGGATAAAATCTTGAAATAACAACCGCTCAGCTTTGTCATGAAAATTGGTATATAGATAGTTTGACATCTGGAATAAAACATAGCCTACTTTTTATTTCGATATTCCCACGAGATAGGGATAAAATTTCGAACTAATAACCGCTGGGCTTAGAGTCATGAAATTTTACCATGATTGTTTTTAATGTAATGTCAATGAAAACAACGATTTAATTTTCGGGAATTCCCACGGCAATTTTTAAAAATCCCGGTATTTCAGCTGTTGGACCTAATGATTTACGTGTGCGAAGCCGTGGGTAAACACTAGTTGGACGATAAAAGAGTATTATAGTAGAAATTATGTAGATTTCTATTTACTAGTACTTATCATATTTACTGTGGAGTCCATTGTTGGACCAAACAATCATTTTGAATCACTTCCATGTCTCAGTTTGTATTTTCGATATAATTTAGAAGAGGCATTTTTAAATTTACATAAGACAGGGAAATGAGAGTAGACACAGGGCTGTGTCTACTCTCATTTCCCTGTCTTATGTAAATTTAAAAATGCCTCTTCTAAATTATATCGAAAATACAAACTGAGACATGGATGCACAGAAAAACCAGAAAAAGAGACCAGCGCTGGGAATCGAACCTAGGTCCTCAGCAATCCGTACTGCGTACTATAACCCCTACACCACCGTTGGACAGGAGTCAAGATACAAATTTCTCCTATGCACACATATCTCAGGTTGCCTTTTTCTACTACGCTACTTAAGCAGCAAAAAATTCTAAATTAATCCATATTTTAACTGACCCTTTCAATTCTAAAATACTCCATCATAAACCTTGGGGAAAATATACGTCAAAAAATATAAGTGGATATACATGTTTCACCATTTTAAAAATTCTACCCTTAAAGGGGTATAAAGGGGAGTGTAAGTTTGTATGGAAAAAACGTTAGGTATATATATTTGAAGATATACCTAATTGTAAAACTTCGTCAAAATGCTATTAAACATTTTAAGTTAAAAGGGATATGGAAACATTGTGAATGACTCTTGAACAGGACTAAGAGAATACGTGATTCGCCATTTTTAAAAATTAAACTTAGGGAAAACATTAAATAATGAAATATGAGTAAATTCAAAATAATTATTTACTGCTGATTGAAGTATCTTAAAGAGCTTTCACATCACTAGAGCCAACGTCAGTCAGTCAGTCAGCCAGTCGTCAGTCAAGTGTCAATGTCAGTCACCACATTTGTTTACACAATTGATTTTTTCCATTGAATAGTACCATAGGTACGTCATCCAATAGCCTAAATGACAGCACCTGTCACGTAACAAAACAACGGATTTCGCAATACATTGTTTGTCCAATTAAACTGAAAAATCACAATACAAGTTATTTTAATAAGTTGTGAAACTAAATTAGCTCAGGATAAAGAGCGGAAACTGTGGTTTAATTTTATGCTCCTGTTACAGGGCCCACCCGGTATATATCGCTGAGTAAATGCAAATGTGATGAAAGTAAAAACATTAAAATAACTAGTAATGAACTCTAATGATTGGACTGTAACAGTCCCGTACTAATTATTTTAATATTTTTCCTTATCTCACTTTTGCATTTACTTAGGGAAAATCATTAAATTACCGAATAACAGCTAACCGACAGCGTCTTTTCCAACCTCGACATTGATAGAGCCATCAATAGTATCGATGGAGCTATATACTTTCAAGAATTTAATTGATTGAATAACAAGAGTGGTCATGCTGAAATTCATATCAAATACTAACTCATACAACTACCTTACTTACTTACTAACTTACTTAGTCAACGCAATCTTAAAATACAGTTATTAAAGAAGCTGTGTAGGTACTACAAACATGCGTTCGAAAAACATAACCCCTTTCGGACAGTCAGGTGAAAACGGAAAAACTCTTAATCGCCTATGTCTGAAATTCTAACGTTTAACATAAAATCTAAATCTTCTTCAACAAAAACAAAACTAAGGGAACCTAAACATACTCATCCTCGTTTTTCGCGTAAATCAGACCCAACCAACATAAACAGAAAATTTAACAATATCCCTAACGCAAACAAAGTACATGAATATGTTTGAACAACAAACCTAGCAGATAACCATTTTTCGCTTCAATGGGTCACATTTAATGTAAGTATACAAGAGCGAGCGCAATTTTAACAAAATTTCACGTCGATTCAATCCAATATCGTGTCAAAATTTAAATGCAAGATTGGCCCGAACATAACATAAAATAGCATAAAATTCAAACATTGCAAGTCAAAAATAAGTTAAGTAATATTTTTGTGACTATTTGTGAAAAAAAATTTCGTGATAAAGTCTACTCGTGAAAAAGTCTGTTCGTGATTAAGTTTTCGTGAAAAAGTTATCGTGAATGGTCTTTTCACGATAAAGTCGTTCATGGAAAAAAAATCTGACACGAAACTCATCTATCCTACTATCCTACTCTACCCATCAAACAGTATTGTAACTGACTGACAAATAAAAGCTTAAATAAAGCCTTGTCATCATAAATTCCGTGGTAGACTAGTGGTTTGACACATGGCTTCTCAAGCAGAGGAACCCAAGCTCGCAATTCTGAGTTTTTCGAAATTCATTTGCGAAATTACATTCCAAATATATACCACGAGCTTTTAGGTGAAGGAAAACACATGAGGAAACCTGCACAAACAAACCGTTCAAGGGTGTATGTGCAGTTCCCAATTCGCACTGGACCCACGTAGAAACTACGGCCCAAGCCCTCACATTCTGTGAGGAGGCGGTGGTCGATTAATACAAGATTTACGAGTATTCATACCTATACCTATGGCAATCCACGAAGACGCGTGATTTTGACAAAATTAGCCATTAATGACATTGTAATAAGAACCACGGCACGCGTCATCGTGAATGACTCTACCTATACTTGGTTATAGATTTCTAATCACCAGTATAATTGAACAGGTTATTAAAATGCAAATTAAACCTCACCAATTATTATCGGAATATTGAATTCGACTAACGTTCGCGTAATATATCTGTATTTTATCACTATAACTATCTTCATTGAACAATGAAAGTAACTAAGGTATTTAATCAACATAAAAATTCAGTTTGAACAGACAGGTTCTCATTAATATTAATTTAGTAATAAAAAAAGATTATAAATAAAAAGATAAACCTTCCTTGTTTAAGGAACCCATAGTTCAACAAGAAATACTTATAGTTACGCCATGTATGTCCGTTTGTCTTTCTGTCCTTTCGTGGCTTAGCAAAAACCATTAGTGGTAGGAAGCTGTCATTTTACATGAATATTTCTTTTCATTAACCACTCGAAAAACCTAAGAAAATAAAATTATAAAATATTTTGTAAGGTACTCTCTCCTACGTGTAAAGTGGGGATTTGTTCTCGTCTTGATTCATAGTGTCCCCTCCCTATCGTTGGATAGGTCTTCCAACATCAACTTACTTACTTGGCCGATTTTTTGAACCTAATAAACCCAAGAAAATCCATCAAGATCTACCGTTGGGCAAAAAGTGCGAAAGAACCAAAACTCGAATGGATAAGACGATAACAAAATACCTGCTCATATTCTTCACAGCGGTAAAATATTAGCTCTAATTTGTCCGAGCATTCCATGAATTTCCCTAGGGTGTTCCGGAATGCCGAATCGAAGTATTCTATGCCATTCGGAGGTGCTTTTAAGGGATCTGTTGTCATGGATACAAATAATTGAATTATAGAAGCGAGGAAGGTACGAGTAATTTGTGACATTAGAAAGTAAGATTCGTAGTTCTACACTACGAGACCACGTACAAGACGTGTGAATAATACACGTCGTGAATTTTTGCTATCGGTTCTTCATTATTGAATTATAATCCTACTAATATTACAAATGTGAAAGTTTGTGAGTGAGTGAGTGAGTGAGTGAGTGAGTATGTTTGTAACTTCTTCACGTTGAAACGCTACTTTTTATGATAATAATAATATAAGAAGAATATAAGGGTTAAAATCTCGAACTAATAACCGCTGGGCTTAGAGTCATGAATTTTGGTATGTAGATAGCTGGACATCTGGAAAAACACATAGGCTACTTTTTATCTCGATATTCCCACGAGATAGGGATAAAATCTCGAAATAACAACCGCTGGGTTTAGAGTAATGAAATTTGGCATGGGTGTTTTAATTTAACGTCAATGAAAACCACGGTGTAATTTTAGGGAATTTCCCACGAGAATTTAATAAAATCCCGGAATTTCATTTCAACTGCTGTATCTAATGATTTACGCGTGCAAAGCCGCGGGTAAACGCTAGTAGAGTACTAAATTTCACTAGTCTGAAGTTAATATGACCACTAAAAGTAGGGAATTGTAGCCTACAGGGATATATCTAGGTATCTCCCTGCTTACTATCGACTTGGCGCCGACTTTAAACTTCAGTAGTAGCACTCAAAGAAACAATTTTTTTTTTCTAGAGTGTATAGGTAAATATGCATTTTTTTTACTAAATATACATTTTTAATAAGGCTTGTTGTCGTGGATTTTTAGATTCGCTTTTTTGGTAAGTGTGAATAGAAATCTTGAAAGGGCGAGACCAAATAGTTATTTGTGTCACAAGGGAGCAAAATGGTGTATTTACGGCGAGGGCGTACATTGAATCCAGAATGTAGCGAAGGATTCTGCAAAAGTAGAATCTTAAGCGTAATGAGGGATTCAAGTGTTAACGCCCAAGATGAAAATAATTTTGCTCCCGAGTCGCTCATACAACTTTTCACACCGAGCATTAAGAAACTTGAAAAAAATAAATTCTATATATTATTAAAGAACAACCAGCATAGAAAATGGCGTGGCTTTGCAATTATAAACTTCAAAAAATGGCATTTGCAATAAAACACTTGGAAAAGCCTTGAACAGAAAAGTTGCACTTTGCTCCCTCTCGTCAGGGAGGAAAGGTTACTTTTCTAAAGGAGAGGTGTGAAAAAGGACATTCCATGATCGAATTGGGGATAGTCAAAGAAAGGTCAGGTCAAGAGTACCCGAAACTGGCGAGCATGTATGAAAAGACTAATGAGTGTTGAGAAAGCAATAGATGTATGTCAGGTTCGTAGGAGGTGAAAAAAATAGCACTCCCTTTGTTGGGACCGCGGCGTGATTGTGTATATTTCTTACCCGACTGCAAGGAGTGGTAAAGTTTTTCGCGCGTATCTTGTATGTAATATTTTTTATTACCGCATATATCTCTCAAACTGCTGGATGGACTTAGACAATTAAGGTATAAGCAAGGCAAGCAAGCAAGGCAAGCGGTAAGGTGGCAAAGCCTTCCGTGGTAGTTTTAAGTACGCGGCCACTAGGTGTTGGAATAACTTGCCATCACCTCTACGTCTACCAATGTGCAAACACACATGTAAACTAAAGCTAAAGAAGCATCTTTTTGATTACCAAAAGACCAACTTGTTGGTGGCCGAGTTGTTCCAACTTACTTGAGGCGTCCCTAATTTTATTTTACTTATTATTATTTAATGAAATTGTCGTGTTGTTGTTTATTGTTTTTTTTTCTTTTCCCGCAATAATTACGCGTTCAGTTACGTGGGTGCACACTCACCGAGGTTCAGCTGAAAACCAGCGCTGCAGCTCTGGTTACAGGGCTACGGCACATGCTGAGCTGAGTCCTTTTGGCATCACACTACAGCACAATGTCTCTAATTTTTCTCTCTTCTCTTATTTATGTTTTTACTGTGTTTTTGTTGTGATGTAGTGTGTTTTTGTTGTCAATAAATGTTGTGAGTTTGAAAGCGCAACGCACCCGCAGTCCTAATAATGCTGTAGGTGTCAATGGGCGGCGGTGATCACTTACCATCAGGTGACCGCTTGCTCGTTTTCCAGCTGTTCGATAATAATAAATAAAATAAATAAATAAAAAAAAACATCCTGACAACCCAAATGTCCTTAGATAGATGACGTTAAAAAAATAAAACATGGCGGCTGAAGATGCAAAATGTTGGTGGGTCAACAAGATTTTTTTCCCCAATACGACTTATTTTAACACATTTTTCAGTTTACGAGTTAGCTGCTAGCTGTAATCATTTTCGAAAAGGCTTAAACGCGAAGAAGCCTAATTTTGCAAGCCCAAAGCCTTCAGCCGCTGGCAGCCTTAAGCGGTTCAATTCTAAGGCCTACAAAGCCGTTAAGTCGGAGGGAAGCCGCAGGAATTCGCTTGAAAAGATTTAATAAGATAAGTTGGGGAAATTCCTAATATGGATATCGTGTAGGTACAAGGGAAAAATGATATGTCGATGCTATTTTGATCGACAGGATAGGTTAAAGTGAGCAGGGATCTCTTGACCGTGGCAATCGATGTTCGGCCAGACACAGATAATCATAAATTATTTTAACTTACATTTTACATACCATTTAGATAGATAAAACGTTTATTATGGTACTGCAAACACACACAATCAAGATATCGGAAATTCAAATATCAGTCCTAACTTAAAATTAAATATATAAACTTACTGTTTATGTGCACTGCAGGACTTATTTTTACTAATTAATTTTAAAATCATTATTTTAATTTAAGTTTTTTATATTTTTTTCTATTTCTTTTCCAATTTTTTAAACCTTTATGCATTCTTTAGAACAAAACAAAATAATTATGTATTTTAAAAAAAACTGGTCGAGCAGGTACCATCAGCCAAATATGTGATCTACCACCCTAAAGCTGATAATCGTTTGCATGTCATAAAACAATAATGCCAATAGACGTGCTTGTCAACTTGAAAGTTTGACTTTAGCGACATATGCAAGGTCCGCCCGGATTGCTACCACCATCTTGCTCGCTAATCCTGCCCTGAAGCAGCAGTGCTTGCACTGTTGTGTTTCGGCGTGGAGAGTAAGACAGTCGGTGAAATTACTGGCACTTGAGGTATCCCATCTTAGGCCTCTCAAAGTCAAAGTCAAAGTCAAAATATCTTTATTAAATTTAGGCTATAACAAGCACTTATGAATGTCAAAAAAAAATCTACCACCTGTTCGGAAAAACCTCTGTCGAGAAGAATCCGGAAAGAAACTCAACCAGGTATATTTTTTTAAACAGATTTACAACGCCTCTAGATTGGCAACGCATCTGCAATTCCCCTGGTGTTGCAGGTGTCTATGGGCGGTAGTAATCTCTTACCATCAGGAGACCGTCTTGCTCGTTTGCCATCCAGTCGAATAAAAAAAAACCACTTACTTGGCTGATGATACCTACCGCGTTTATGGCACGAGGTATTAATACAGTATCAATATCTTAAGATCATTAAATAAAAATACCACGAAATGTTCTCTTCTTTTTAGGGTGACATAAGGAATCCTATAAATTTCGCTTGGTTGTCCATCTGTCTGTCACAGATATCTCGAGAACCGTAATAGACAGCTGAAATTAACACATAATGTTTATTTTTATTACCGCTACAACAACTACTAATAAAAATAAAAAACAATTAGAAATTAAGGGAGGTCCCCGCGGGCTATATCTTCTACGACGTTCAATATTAATTTACGCAGAGTTAGGTCAACTGTAGGTACATTTGATTAACGTCACACAGTATTATCTCGCCCGAAATCTGAAATTCAAATGACAATAACAGACTCATGGAATTGATTGTGCCGCTTGTGGCACAAATTTAGGTGCTATTATGAAGGAGATTTTAGCTAAATTAATGAATTATAGTTAAATAAATTTACCGTGGCAGCTTAGTGTTAGATGTAGGTACATTATCAGACCTATTTATATAACACTTGTAGGCCAAGATTAAGTATGTTCAAAATAATCAACAGATAAATAAATAATACCCCATTTTGATTCAGATTTGATTCAATTTATGGGCAGTCTAAAATTAAATGGGGTATTATTTTGAGTTGATATAGTCTTGTTCTAGGAGTGCATGCAGCATATTCTATCAAGCGGAGGATGGTGGATCCGAGCGCGGAATTGCACCTCAAACAATGCCAAAATACATGTGCGAAATTACATAAAAAAGATATCATGAGCTTTCCGATGGACCCATATGATGAAGCAATTCAAATGTGTGTGCGAAGTTTTCAATATTTACTAGAGCCGCTTGAGATCTACAAACCATTTTGTTAGAAGCCTCGTGCCCAGCACTGTGACTTATTATAAAAGCCAACGAAGAAAATAAATTCGTTTGTACACTTTATCGCTTGCTAGATCCCAATTGTGAAATATATTAACCTCTAGACTCCAGACGCACGCATAATGTTGTCATGGAATAATATTATCAAGGATCACATAAATTATAGTTTTACTACAAAACTTGGGGCTATAAACTTTGCCTGTCCACCGTTTTACGGCTTGAAGTATCGTAACTACACGCCTTAACTTTAGTTATGACTTCAAGTTTGCGAATAAAAGGCCTGGAAATAGAAGGCGGTTCAATTTGGCACGAAAAAAAGTTGATAAGCGGAAATCATAATAAACTGGGAGATTCTGATATGAATGAATTTATGATCCAATGTATATCAGGAGAGACTCTACGGAAACCGAACTAATATCATCGACATAGCCAAGCGAGTTAAATCGTTGAAGTGACAATGGGCGGGCCATATAGCACGAGAACGATGGAAGTTGAGGCCGAAGAGTTCTCCAATAGAGATCGCGGATCGGCAAGCACAGCGTAGGACGTTCACCAACGAGATGAACTGATGACTTGGTTAAAGCCGGAGTTTCTTCACAGTAGATGCAGGCCGCTTTCCACCGAAGCAACTGTTAGTCAATGTGAGGAAGAACAATGTCCAACAGTAGACATCCTAGGGCTGTAACGATGATGATCATGGTACGGATACCACACATTGTTTGACCGAGCAAGCGGGAAGCGTAAGTGAAGCGTCTTCGTTTCAACATGAGCAGAAATGTTTTCGAATTTCCTGCTGTCTGCTTTCTTCTACGAGTGGCATTTTTTAACAGATTCTCTAGAAATGTTGTGAGCAGGTTCAATAGTCGTACTTTCCGTTGAAATTTCCAAAAATTACCTCGTGGTCTTCATTGGCGTTACCTTAAAAAAAACGTGCCAAATTTCATTACTCTAAGCCCAGCGGCTGAGATTTCCAAATTTTATTCCGATCCGGTAATATACGCCTGGCCTTTTTAACGTGAAGGAATGAGGGCTACTTATCTGGCTTGATAATAACGCTATCTAACGATATTTCGCCTGTCAATTAGCCCTTACAAACACATACCTACTCACAAACTTCCACATTATTGGTAATATTACTTAGTAGGAGTAGGATTGTTATTTTATGACTAGGTTTTCTAAACCGCCATTCAGACAAAATCCTTCTTCGCCTTCCTAAAGCCTCCGTCGCTCAACATCATCTCACATTCATTCCGTTAGAAAATCAATCCTGAATTCCCACACTAAGACACAATGGCACTTTCGCGCCCAAACGCCGCCATTTTGCAAAATGGCGCCATTTATAAGCGTCAACAAGCCCCGTCATATTTCATCGTTATACGCGGTTAGAATTCTGAGGATTAATGAATAACCGTCTATTGTAATTAACTAAAGCTGGTAATCAAGTTGAAAACATTTTGATTAGAGACGGGAGTGCAGTGCATTTTCTTGATGTTATCTAATTAAGTATATAGCAATCAAAAGTGTTATTTTTTGGTGATATTCACAAAAACCACCCACTTCCCAAATAAAATAATGTTTCTTTTGAGTAAATGGGCAAGTTAATGCTTACCTATATTTTTGCAACCAATACGTATAAGAAGTTATAAATTAGGTAGGTATTTTTTTTTACAAAAAATGTACGATTATTTTTTTAGAGATTGCTGTTACACACAACACGCGACAAACAGGCAACGGGCGTATTACATGGCGGTGTATGACTGTGTCGGCGGCCGATTATAAAATTCGCCAGATCACGAAATTCCTAGGCATATTATGAAATGGCATCATTTCACGATATGCCTAAGAATTTCGTGATATGGCGGATTTTAAGATCGGCTGCCGACCGACATATGGACGCGCGACCAAAGCTGCGCCCTAGCCGCATCTGCCGTCGGTGTCATGGCGTCCATATACCGCCATGTAAATACGCCAGTCGTGCCGCTGTGTGGTGTTGGGTTTAAAACTTTGTGCACGCTATTATGCCCTCGTTAGGCATCTTTTGACTATCAAAGTCAAAGTCAAAAAGTCAAAATATCTTTATTCAATTTAGGCTATAACAAGCACTTATGAATGTCAAAAAAATCTACCACCGGTTCGGAAAAACCTCTGTTGAGATGAATCCGGCAAGAAACTCAACGAGGTATATTTTTTTAGCTATAGTTTCAAACTCAAAGTTTTGGGGATAATTTTTTAAAGGCTTTCCTACCGTACTTATCTGTGGTATGAGCGTTCTTCATAACGTGACATTAATGACGTAAATTGCTTTAGTTTTCATGGAAATTCATAGTTTTTACAGGCTTTTATTTAGTTTCACCTGTCCCGTTGTCTGTTTGTCTGTAGTCGAATCTTGCAAATTAAATTGGACCAACTTTCAGTAGTGGGATTTGCTTGAAATTTGGCATACTTATGTAAATTACGTGACAATACAATAATCTGGTAGTGACGTCCTGGTAGTCCGGCCAGGATCGTCTCCGCAGGGCGGAACTCTTCAACGGTTAATGGAATCGACTTGAAATTTGGTATGCAAACGTAGTTTGGGTGACAATGTTAGTTAAGTCGACAAAAAGTACAGTCATCAAAAAAGCTTGTATTAAAAAAATGCTTTTTTTTACCAAAAACTTATTTTATTTTAATCTGACCAACGAGTGACCTGATGATAAGTGCACATGAAGATAAATAATTTAGCTTACTGGTTCAGTAACAGCATCTTTCAATGTGACATTGAATAGCCCTAATATTGTGTATATATGCGGAATAAACAGACGGGAGCAAAATTCTGGAATTTCAGTACAAATGCCAGACTTAATAAAAGCAGTGGGTAGACGCTAGTTATTTCATATTAGTTTGCTGCTTACCACTTACGCCTGCGGGTGGCGTTATTGCTAATAATCATATCGACCTTGTACAGTACAACCACTTGTAACTTATTTAAGAACCAAGTGATTAAATCTTTGCCAGACTGGCAATAAGTGTCATTTTGCTTCAATTCGGATATCTAATTTAAGTTATTTTGCATGTTTCTCATACCGTAGGTAGAATTTATTCAGCGGTTTAAGTATTATACTACTTTACTGTACTATTATCCATTCTGTGGTACAACAATGCTTTTAGGGAACTGTTTGGACTCCGAAGGATTTGTAGTGTATCGGGTATGTTTGCTGATAGACTTGATGGGTTTCATGCAATTATGAGGAAACGATGCACTTCGGTCCTTTTAGACTACAAAGGAGTGGAAACAGTATCCTGAGTGTGTTCAATGGGAGGTGGGATTGCTCCAATAGGTAATCAAAGTATCTGTCGGCTGTCATTTACACTTGCCAATTTACTCTGTTGTTAGAAAGTTAACAAAGTCTGAATTTTAGTTTATTAATTAAATTAATGTCATCGTTAACATAAAATACGTTACTTACCTCCCCTTAAAAAAGTCTGGCTGCCGGTGACACACTGTATACTCAGCGGCACAAAATTTGGCCCAATCTATATACAAAATTACCTATTACTGTATACATTTAAGGGGCAGGTTTTTGCCGCTCAGTATTATTATGAGTCCAAGATGCGCTAAGATATTACAAAAAAAATGTTGCTGGCTCCCGGTCCATCTCTAACTTCAATATAAAACTAAGACCTTCAAATTAATCCAGAGCAAAAGGAATTAAATGAGATCACAAAATGGTATAATTACAGAAATTAGCTCCTCTTCAAAGTATCCGCCGAAAGGAATATCTAATTGGAATTTAATTTGTCCGATGACTCAATAATTGGATGAAAGTTTATAAAATTTTACAAATTCTCTTGCTTCTGTACGAAGCCATTTTGTTTCCGGCGGTCATGCATAACATTAGATTACAGCTTAGTTTTAGTTTAAAATAAAGTAACACAAAATATTATATAGGTACATATTCTTCGAGCTTTGTCGGAGACTTTAGTTCTTCAATCAATTTCCGTTTTATTTGTAAGACATGCACATGCGAGGCGCAGTTTTAGCCGTTCGAAGAAATTCGTATCTAAGTACATATAATATATACAGCGTGTGTTTTTAATACTACCTCAAACTTTAAGGGTAGTTAGTGAAGGCCTTAATAATCACGTTTTATTGTTTTAGTAAAAACATTACACTTATTATTTTCCTTACAAAATTCATCAGCACGCAATGTATCACTATACGTGATACTACTTTGTTTTTATTCAAAACGTCGCACTTGTGACAGAACGCTTCTCTCTCGTATCAAATTATTGTACGCATTACATTGCTGCTCGAAAATATTTCATAAATCAATTACTCTCTGGTAGTTAATTCTAAATTAACAATTTGTTTTGATATCGGCTCACAGCACTTAAATCTTCGTCTGGTTACAGTTTGAGGTAGTATTAAAAATACACGCTGTATACTTAAAAGCTTATATTTAACTAATTAATTATCATCGGTGTTTTGTTCGAGCCAAATCTTGCAAGTCAAGTCTCACTGACTTGTAATGAGATCATTGACTTGAAATGCATGTGTTTACATACGTACATACATAGTACGTATGTAAACTCTTTATTGTACAAAAGAAAATTAACAAAATACAACTGACAAACTTTAAGATACTTGTACAAAGGCGGACTTATCCCTTTAAGGGATCTCTACCATTCAATACGTTAGGGTCCGACAAAGGGTGAGTTTAAGAGTTAAAATAATGGAAGCTGCTATACGGTGCTTTAAACAATATAATACATAAACTACTATATAAATAAATAAACTACTATATATGTGACCATAATACATATAATATATAAGCATATTAAACAAAGGAATGTTCTCAAATATTTAAGGAGAAGGTGCAAGCCACATTCTTCTCAAGCCTTCCCTAAAAGATCCCACGGTGGGAGATTGTCTGATGGAGGTCGGTAGCCGATTCCACAGCCTGGCAGATTGCACTCATTGGCTGATTTTGCTGCTGAAATTTAGCACGAATATGTAGTTTGGATGACAGTATAACTTTAATGAAAAAAAAGGTTTTATTAAATCAGAGGCCGTATTGCGTAACGCTTCTGACGCTCGTTATCGCAATCAAATTACAGTTTTTGTTTGCGAAATCTGTCATCTGATTGCGATCGCGAGCGTCAGAAACTTTAGGCATTATGACCTCGGATTACGACTATTAAAGTGAACAGAGGTTTTTCCGAACAACTGCTTGTTATAGCGTAAATCTAATTAAATAATTGGTCTGAGGAGTTACTAATATACTTTTGTCCTCGCGACAAAAGCCACTTCGTTATTGTCTTTTATAGTAGACCTTAGTACTTCAGTAAAATAGTTATGCCTCATATACAAGGATCGATCCTACCGTTCTGCTCATAAAACTTGCTACTATCTAATAAAGACAGCAGTAAACGACTCGTATGATAAGAGATAAACATTAATAGCTGACTGTATGAACCCGTTATTGTTTCGAGTCTCTTAAGAGGCCATTCAATGTTTCGATGGCAGCAAAGTAGATACGGACATCTACATTTTTTCAAAAATGCTTTTTTTACAAAAAATAACTTATTTCAACTATATCTATAAGTCTGTTGAAAAAATATTTCAAATTTCAAAATAATGAAGAAAATTTGGCACGTAAAAGAAAACATCTACACTAGCTTTTGAAAAAACATCGCAGTAGAAACGGACATTTGAATTTATCCGCTTTTACTTCGGAGCTTTGACAGGATGCTTGTGACGTCAATAAAGTCACATGCCACTTGTCCGTTTATACGTCATACTTTTTGCATATGTCTCAATCTACAAAGTTATTATTTCTAATTTCTATGAGGAAATTATTTGTTTTTTCTTAAATATTTAAACAAATAGATATATTACTTAACATTGGTTTCATACACTTGTTTGTTTTTTTTATTTAGACAGCAAATGAATTAAAATTCTTAACCTAAGTAAGTACTTAAGTTTCTATTGCTTGCAGCTTACCGCTTTTTGGAAACGACACGCCTGAACAGATTTTGACTGATGATGACGAGCAATCTGTTTTTTATGATTGGTTATTTGGAGTCTTTTTGTATTTTTATTTCAACTCCAAATTTGTTACTTTTACGGGTATCCCGTGAAACCATATCGAAAATACAAACTGAGACATGGATGCACAGAAAAACCAGAAAAAGAGACCAGCGCTGGGAATCGAACCCAGGTCCTCAGCAGACAGCAGGTGGTGTAGGGGTTATAGCACGCAGCACGGATTGCTGAGGACCTGGGTTCGATTCCCAGCGCTGGTCTCTTTTTCTGGTTTTTCTGTGCATCCATGTCTCAGTTTGTATTTTCGATATGGAATCTGTTTTTTTCCTAATAGGTATATAAGTAGTAGGTAGAATATCGATTATACTATTCATCATCAGCCAATAGCAGTCCGGACATAGGCCTCCCCCATAGACCGCCATTGCGCCCTGTCTTCGGCTAGACACATCCAGCTTTTACCACCAGCCTTTCGCAGATTGTCCCTCTACCTGAACGGAGGGCGTCTTGGACTACGTTTGCCGAGACGCGGTCTCCACTCAATATCTTCAGCGGTTGTCGGTGCTTCAACAGATATGACCCAGCCCACTGCCACTTCAAGTTGTTAATTCTATGAACTATGTCGATGACCTTAGTTCTGTGTCGGATAGTCTAGTTGCGGATTTTATTCTTCAGAAAAACTCCGAGCATAGCTCGTTCCATAGCTGGCAGGGCCGCATTTCAGCTCCGTATGTCATGACGGGTAGGACGCACTGGTTAAAAACTTTCGTTTTCAGACATTATGGTATAATTGACGAAAAAACTCGACATCATTTTCCGAATGCTGCCCAGCCCAGCTGAATCCTTCTCTTGGCCTCCTTCTCAAAGTTGTGTTCTACCTAAGGCTACTGTTACATTATGCTCGTTATTAGCATGCTAGTACCTGCTGTACCTGTATGACACAGAAAAAGCATGCTTAATAGTAGCAAGCCGTGGTGGCCGAGTGGTTTGACCTATGGCCTCTCAAGCAGAGGATCGTGGGTTCAAACCCCGGCTCGCACCTCTGAGTTTTTCGGAATACATGTGCGAAATTACATTTGAAATTTACCACGAGCTTTACGGTGAAGGAAAACATCGTGAGGAAACCTGCACAAACCTGCGAAGCGATTCAATGGTGTGTGTGAAGTTCCCAATCCGCACTGGGCCCGCGTGGGAACTACAGCCTAAGCCCTCTCATTCTGAGAGTAGGCCTGTGCGCAGCAGTGGGACGTATATAGGCTGGGATTATTATTATTATAATAGTAGCACGTCCCTATGCACACATGCTAGTAAGTAGCATTTGCTGAATAGTAGCATGCTTTCGTGCTAGTAACTAGCATGTGTTGGTACCTTAACTGCAAAATCAGGCCGAGGTATGTGTACTCCGAAACAACATCAAGAAGATTTCCACTAACGATGACGGGCCTCTGATCCATGTGGCCATTGATGACAATTTTGGTATTATCCACATTCATTATAGCATTATATTATTTATACTATTATAGTACATACTGTTTTATTTTTACAGTTTATATTGTTTTGTTTTGGGATATATTTTGTACGTAATTTTATTACTTGTACCTACTGTTGATTTATTTAATTTATTAGTGTAAAACTATAAAAAATAACTTAGTTTTTGAGTACGTAAAAACAATTATGAGTAAACAAAAATAAAACAAAAAAAGTATTTTTTAATTTAACACATATTTTGAGGGTTTTTAACGAAATAAATGAATTTATATGATAGACAGCGGTGAGGTTGAGTGGTAGATAACTCATTTAATAATATGAATAAAATGATTAATGCAAAGTAAATAAAGACATCTACAAAATTTTATCAAAAAAAGGATGAATACTCGTTGCATGTTGTTTAGATTATCTCTAAACACTCCTCTAAGTTTTACCGGAGATTCTTACCTTAGCTTATTCGTTTTTTATAACGGAAAAGGCGTTTGTTTCACTACAACGCATAAACGGATATCAGGCAGATGTCTTCCTCTACGTTTAAGCTCTTTCAAAGTAAAAAAAGACATCTACAATTTTTCATTAAAATAATGTTACAGAAATAAAATCTGTTGAACAATCACCAAAGAACATTATTTTAATGCATCATAGAAAATTTCATGGTAATCAGTCCATTAATCTCAAAGTAGTCATTATTTTTTTACTAAATACGCTCTCCTGTAAAATAGCTATTTTGTAGATGTCTTCTTTTACTTTGCTGCCATCGGTTTGTCGTTTTAGCTTACAAATGTAGTGCATAATAGTATATAATGTTTTGTCATCGTATTATGTCAGAAAGGAAAATTTATCTTGTTTTCTCTACAAGCTTACTGAAATTTACTGAAGTTAGTTGAGAATGTAGGATAAATACGAACTTATCCTGACCAAATACTATGGAAAACATTCACAAGGTCTGTACCTATTTAAGTACCTACCTATATTGACAGCCATGTTTAGAAGATCAAATAAGTTTTTGGTACATTTTTTTTTCATACAAGTTAATTTAGTATTTCTTTAATTTATATTACCTACACGTTAAAGTTTATTCGGAGAAGCGATTTAAACCATTTTTTTATGTTTGCAGCATACAGACGGCGTCAGATTGGGTTCTTGGATGCCGTATATTGATAATACTATTTAATTTGTATGAAAAATCTAAAGACTCCATTATTTTTAAAAGTCGTTGAAGTAAGGTAGTTCAGTTTGACGAGTATGATACGTTTTTAATTATTTGCTCCCGTTGTGCATGCATGCTAACTTATAGTACCTACTCGTACCAAATACAGTTTTGCTATCTGCAAATTCACTTAAATTATAATCGGCAAAATTTCGTCCACGGCCTCTTAAAAGTTCCTTGTGACGTCGTTAGCCTCTGGGGGGCACTTTGTGAGAATTGTGAGCTTCAAACTGTTGAAAGTTTAATAGAATACCGACCTCTTGCTCTGTCTGCTGCTATGCTACCATTGTGCTTTAGAATATTTGTGCAAATCTTTAAATCGGTTTCGCGTGTCTCATATTTTTATGAAAAAAAAAAAGGTTTGCTAACAGTAACAAAAAAAAATGTTGTTTGTAACAACAAAATCAACAAAAAGTGACTACAAAATCTAGTAACTAAAAGTTTGATGCTGTCTTACAAAACCAGTTTTGCAATATTAGCGTAACTTTGGTTCCTACTTAGTAAATTTTGGCTGAACCTCAAGTAGCCAAACCAGTTCAGCTATCCTTTTTTTTTTAGTGATGGGTGGAAAGACACCCTAAGAAAGCTAGGAATGTAGTTCGCCACAGGCCGAGTGCGGACAGGCTTCACGTGGGCCTCACGATGATTATTCCTTCATGGAAGAACTCATGAGGCATTTCAAATGTCATTTCCCACATAAATTGTGAAAAATTCAGAGATGCATTTCAGGGTTCGAAACCACGACCCTCTGCTTGAGAAACTATAGGTCAAACCACTAGGGCACTAAACGGCTTGATACTCGTACCTACCTACTATTTTTTTCCTTTTTTTTACCCATTTTCTATGTCCACTGCTGGGCAAAGGCCTCTCCCTCGGATTTCCAACTTCCCCTGTCGGCAGCTAATTTTTTTCCTTATTCGTAATAAAATACAATACAATGACTCTTTACTGTACCATCAGCCAAATAAGTACTCTATCAATGTTTTAACATGTTCCTATTAAATGAATATGTCGTTAAAGTCGAACTTTCAAGTTGACAGACACGCCTATTGGCATTATTGTTTTATGACATGCAAACGATTATGAACTTTATGGTGGTGGACCACATTTTTGGCTGTTGGTATAACACTAAGAGTAAGTAACAAACCTGTGTACCTGGGTGATAGAAATACCTGTTATTACAAAATGTATGTTATGTCTTTAGTTCAAAAGCCCATAACCTTAATAAAGCCCTGTTTCAAAGCTGCATTATCAGCATAGTGCAGCAGTAATTGAATGGTGACGTGCACTCAACTCAGGATGCAATTACGACGAGCTGACTCTCGACCGCCGCCAGAAAATGAAGTATACCTACCCTCGGTATTTGTTCCGAAATAGATATAGGTTTTAGGAGCAAAAATAATTGAGGTTATCTTCTGTATTTTCAGTACTTATTGCTGGGAACGGTGATTTGGCAGATTTTTGAATATTTTTTAGAATAGGGTTGTTTTGTCGGGATCAATCAACAAATCAAATTGAGTTATTTTTTCAAAGACACTAGATAGGCATACAAACTATTTAAAGGATAATAAAAAAATATTTTAGTTAATTAGGTGCAGTAAAACAGTGTTAACTAGTGTAAAGATTCTTGATTTATGATTATGACTTTTTTCAATCAATACTAAAGTGTTTTTAAGTCAGACATAAATATTAATAAGAAAAATAGTAGTTATTTTCTAAATGTCTCACTCATGTCACAATACAAGTTCTTTTTTGTACTGTGCTCATGTGTCAAATCAATGTAACCCGTCAAATTTATGAATTTAACAATTTCATTAATGAATGATTAATGTGACTTTAATTTAATGACTGTAAAATTAGACTATGTAAGATTTATTATTATACTATGTACGTTGTACGTCAATGTATGTAAGATTTTATTATTACACTATGTAAGATTTCTCTCTCTCTCTCTCTCTCTGAAGAGAACAGTCTCTTCATAGAAACTGAGCCGTCTGTCAATGTAAACAGAAATGAATAAAAACACGGTGTATTACCCATTGGTGTCCATCCATTTCATTAGCTCACGGTACTGCACACTAAAGGGATTACAATAAAATAACATTGAGCGAGTATGTACAATAAGTTTATTGTTCTATTTGTATTATATGCCTATATACTGAAATTCACCCATCTCAAGATCATTTACACTAAGGATGTTCGCAAGAGAATTTACTCCTATTTAATACTTAGTGAAGGATATTTACCGCCCTCTCAAACACACTTAACGTAAGAGCTTAAGTTGACCCTTGGGATTTCGAAACGCTTACGTAAGCAATTTGTGTTAATAATGTTGTTGATATTTGTTGTAGTTTCATTGGCAGGTAGAGGGATAATTTTATGAAAGAAGCTGTGTTTACTTTGGAATAATAACTACGGATTATTCAATACTTATGGCATTCTCGATTATTCTTATAATATAAGTAATAAAAATATTAATTTTGGACAACATGGCCCATGCAATAAATACTTACCCTACAGACTAACGTGTTACCACGTGTGTGTTAGCGGTACATTTTTTTAAAAACAATTATTAGTTCTTCGTGGACGGGCAAGCTAGTAACTTTATAAAAAAAAAAAACACTGGTGCGCCGTATAGTCTTTGAACCCGTATCCTTGCATCACACCAGTTTTTTTTCTGTCACAGCTATCTTAGATTTCAGCAAAATACTGCCGACAAAAAAACAAATATCACAGGCGAAAAATTTGACCGAAAATATCTGAACACGCTTCTACGGCGTTAGCAATAGAGTCGTGTTTACATATTTTTAATCAAATGTTTGCTCAGAAGTTTATTAACTCGACTGTACATAATTACTTATGCTTATAAAACTTCTGCGTAACGGGCTTTTAGAAAAAAAATCTTTCGCGTTGCACTTATAAACTATTAAATTGAGATTGACTGACGCTTATTATAGCCGCCACTATGCTTTAATATTTGCTTGCTTCCAACCTTATTCTACGCACTAACGCAACATTGTTCTGTTACAACACCACTATTTTCTCTAATCCACCCACCTTTATGGACAGGAAGGCGCTATAAGAAGAACAACTAACAATAGAAGGGATGCTCCCACAATGGCTCCCCTGCCGAGCGTTCAATGGCGACAGGATGATATTTATTACCTAGCCAGGCTTTCCTAGTAATACAAATAATTAAGTAACTGAAAATCTGAAAAAAGTTGAGTCGGGAGTGAAATTACTGTACTTAGAGTATTTTATATCAGGCGTTACTTTGCGGAGGTCACATCAATGAACTACAAACAATAAAGAAAAATATATATTTTCAATAACAATTTTACATAACATTATTGAATGTCTGGAGCCTCCTTTTAATTAGGTACGATTGGTTTTTTGGAGTCTTATTGTATTTTTTATTTCAACTCCAAATTTGTTAATTTTACGGGTATCCCGTAAAACCATATCGAAAATACAAACTGAGACATGGATGCACATAAAAACCAGAAAAAGAGACCAGCACTGAGAATCGAACCCAGGTCCTCAGCATTTCGTGCTGCGTGCTATAACTCCTACACCACTGCTGGATAGTAATCTAGACAAGAATTTTTCCTATACATACATATCTCAGGTTGCTTATTTCTACTTTGCCAGTATTCCCAGTGCTGGTCTCTTTTCCTGGTTTTTCTGTGCATCCATGTCTCAGTTTAAGCTTGATAAAACCCTTCTCAGAACAATTACTTTGCTCATTATAGTATTATTGTCCATGCACTGTTATAGGTAGTCATTCACGATGACGCGTGCCGTGGTTCTTATTACAATGTCATTAATGTCTAATTTTGACAAAATCACTCTTCTTGGATGCCACTAGGTATACATAGACAATACTATCATAAGGTCGCAGGTATCTCTCTCTTTCTCTTTCTTTAGGATTAAAGAAAATCCTAAATTCCAACTCCAATTTCTGACTTAAGATTTTTCTTCGAAACACCTCAACTTTCCAAGCCGGTTAAAATCTTTCCAAGCTTTATTAAGACCAACCGGAAGTCGTAGTTCCCGGTTAGTTTCCGGCACAGGCTGTTCCGGATATTGCGTTGTTCGCCGGAAGTGCTCCGCTTGTGTGTTCGTCTCCGATTTAAGATATATTATAGACTTACGTGAGAGAAGAAACAAATATTTACAGTACAAATACAATCCCACTAATTCCCACTAATATTATAAATGCGAAAGTTTGTAAGTCTGTTTGTCTGTTTGTTACTTCATCACGTCCAAACCGCTAAACCGATATTGATGAAATTCGGTATACAGATAGTTTGAGTCCCGGGGAAGAACATAGAATAGTTTTTATTCCGGAAAATTGCATAGTTCTAGTGGGAAGCGATAACTGAATTCTACGAGGCCGGAGTCGCGGGTGGATTGTAAGCTATAAAAAAAAATACAAACATTGGAATATAGAACCTCCTACTTTTTTGAAGTCGGTTAAAAAATTTGCTCACACGCGACCTAAAGACCTCGTACTCGCTTATTCTGGTATCAGTATAGATAGTCCATTATTCTGGTCAAATTACTGCAACATTACTGTTTAACCCTCTGAGACTGACGGACTGATGGTCCAGACTGGTGAAATTTCAACGTTTCTAATAATATCTATCTATTCAGTGGCATCGCGTCAGATATTTACGCGGTAAAGGTCGCTTACATTTTTCATAAATTCTGTATGTCTTGTTGTTCTATTTTGTAAATATTGGGTAAGCCGGTGGGGATAAGGTTCTATGGACGCGCGCCACTGCTATCTATCTATGTATCTATCTATTTAATATTCGTCAATCGGATGTGAATACAGAAAACCAGAATGAAGGACTGAACAGAAGCCAGAAAGAGCGTGGAACGAAGTCTATGATAGCTGTATATGCTACAAATGCATGTTCACGCAGCTTTCCCACCTCCACAGTAGGTACTCCACACTGTAAGAACACATTTACAAAAACCTAATTATCACATAATTTATTGAATCAGACGTTACCTTGCAGAGGTACATATATGATATCAATGAATTAAAATAATTTCTTTGCTCACACGCAACCTTATTATTACGCTTATGCAATGCGTGTTCATGCAGTTCCTCCATCTCCACACTGTAAGAACACACACAAATCGATCTAATGAGCTCTGTACCCTTAGTGTAAGTTTTCGGTTACCAAATACGTCACGATCGCGTTCACGTTAAAATCTTAATTTATATAGAAACACTAACAGCCTCTAGTGGAACGCTTGCGATGTTCGTGTTTCCATACAAATTGAGATTTTAACGCGAACGCGATCGAGACTTATTTTGTAACCGAAAACTTACACTAAGGACACTGGTTGAGTTGAGTTGAGTGTAGTGTGGTGGTAAAGAAATATCTTCTGGATGTGCAGAAAAGTAACACTCAGTCAGTTCGTGCAGTGCTACATCCTTCCTCTAATTATATCTGATAATATCCTGTGCTGTATGTGTATGGGTATTGCATATAATATGTTGTTTTTGTTATTTTTTATTTTATTTTTTTAGTATCACCATGCTTCTTGCGTTGTGCCTTATGTCCGTCACTTGGTTAAAACGTAGCCTTAGTCTTAGCTGGGTAATATTTAAATACCTGTTTAATTATATTATAAATTTATAATGTAACAAGTGGAGCTGTCGTTTAGCTCAAATTTGGGCTCTGCAGAAAATCAGCGTTGCTGCACCCACTGTGTAGCAACACATGCTGAGTGGAGACCCTTTTTCGGTGACAATTGGTGTCATCACCATACAATTTATTGTGATTTTGCTTGTATAGTAATATATTATTGTTTTTTATGTTTGGTGGTGGTACTGTTGGGACCGTTAATAAATCATTTTTCTTTCTTTCTTTCTTTCTAAATTGAAGCTTTACTGGATTCCGCGTTCTATTTCTCTTTTTTACCAATTATTAGTTTGTACAACCATTCTAAGTTACACGAAAGCTTATAAATAAATTAAAAATAATTTACAATAGATTTTTTGTATACATTTAATTTCAATAAACTAAAAGAATTTCTTTGCTCACCCGCGACCTTATGATAGCTAAGTTTATGCAAAACATGCGTGTTCATGCAATTCCTCCACCTCCACACTGTGCCAGTCTAACATCTGTAGCATGGTGTACGGTTGTGTTGCTCCGAAGATGAGCTCTGGTTGAGTTCGAAACGCGTCAGTGTAGTGTGGTGGTGGTGATAGATGGGTTTGTGTGATTATTTTGTGTGTATTCTTACAGTGTGGAGGTGGAGGAACTGCATGAACACGCATATCTTGCATAAACTTAGCTATCATAAGGTCGTGGGTGAGCAAAGAAATTCTTTTAGTTTCCAATTATCACCACCACATGCTGAGTCACAAGAAACCTGCGAATCAATTCAATGTGTCTGAAGTTCTCATCCGCGCTGGAACGGCGTGGGAAATAGGCACAAGTCCTGTTATTCCGAGGAAGCTCATGCCCAGAAGTGGGACGTATATAGGCTGGGATGATGATGATTTCGTGCTCTCCTACTAAATAACCGCGAAAGTACCGAGGGGTTTTAAAGTGCACGGTGATTATTTATTTATTCAGTTTAATAGTACAAAGATTTGTAAATCTTTACATTTTAATAAACCTTTTTTACTTTTTTTACTTTACTTTTCTTTATAGAGACGGCCCAAAAATTTATTTTAAATGCTAAACCGATTTTGATAAAAAAATGGAACTGTAAATCGTATGAAGCATTTCTGCTCGTAGCTGCCTTTTGAGTTTGACTTTAAGCCAAGTCTTGGCTTAAATGAGGATGGCTGTCTTATTTTTGATAAAGGTGTACGTTGTCATCTCCTGTTATAAGTGGTTTGAGTTTTTTATTATTTCCTGAAAGAAGGTGAAAGGTTTCTGTATTAAATAAATAACAATTAAATTGTTCACAACGCTTTTATTGCACCGCATAACATTTGTATAGATCGAGGTCTTAAAAAAAGCAGAGCTGAGCAAAATTAAAAAAAAAATTATAAAATTTAACCAAAAGTTTTAGCAGAATAAAAAATGGGCACTAATACAAACGAGTATGGGCCAATCAACTATTTTACCGACACTTTGGGCGTCTCCTGCGTTACCAAAATTGTCTCTGGCGTTACCAAAAAATCGTACTTCCAACAAGATATTTCACGGTTGACATGTATTCATGTAATAAATTACAGAAAAAACATATTTACTTACAAAAATCTGCAATTGTTTGAAAAATGTCGCGGACAGATTAGTGTCGGTAAAAAAGTTGATTGGCCCGTATTCGTCCGAAACTATTGTAATCGTAAATTAATTTCCATTTTTTTACTTGACATCATCAGAGATACCACGATAACACTGCCATATTCCGATACATTGATTTAACAATTAAACTAAGGATCAATAAATTATCTACATATTTAATATTTAAGTTATTTGTAGTGTAACAAAATAAAAAGAGTTCCGTTAGGTACCTATGCGAGTAAAATGGTAACTTGCATTTAAAGCTAGTCAAATGCAGTCTGTAGAATTAACCTATGCTAGTAATACCTTTTTTAATTAAATTTAGCTCAACACTGCTTTATAATGACAAACATTCATCGAACGGGGTACACTTTTGGCCACAATAAAGATCTAAAAAGTGATATAATTTCAACAAGTTTAAATATTTAAAAACACGTAAATAATTACTGTGTGCATCGCCAATAATTGCCTTTAACAAGCTTAAGTTGATACATAGAAATTTTATTGACAATGAATAACCTAAATATTAAATCGGTGATGCTTCTAATTCTAAAGACTAGGTACTTGAAACAATTTCTTTGGTCAAATATTGTAGACAGAAATAACACAAACTATAGAAATAAATTAGTAAAATTAGATTTAACCAAATTTTGATGTTCATATTGCAATTAAGAAGAATTGAAATAGTAGGTTATCTCTATGAAAGATGTTTATCAAATTTATCCTACCTTACAAGATTGCAACATGGCTAAACTACTTTCTTACAATATTTACAAGAACATTTTTGATCACAATTTAATGTGAACCTTATTTTGCAACGAATTGTAACTGCGAAAACAATGAATCGTAATATATAATTATTTTAACAGTATTATTATATTTGGCCAAATAAAATGTATACATATTTTAAACAATCTCTAGTATACAGCCTACATTTTATATTGCATTATTACACTGGCGTACACTGAGAAATTGTACAGTGTGTCTCTCTCATTCTTATATATAAAATTTCGGCGAATACGCCAATTTTAATGTTAGCAGGATATAAAACATTGACCCGTTTCGAATGTATTTTTTAATTAGTCATCGGCACACACACCGCTTTTCTTAAAAGCGCCGTTAACGAGCGTTTGTATCGATACAAACGAAAAGAAAAACGCGCCTGCAAACGCGCGTCGACGGCGCCTTTAAAAACCGCAGATTTTAAAGTACCTAAACCTACGAGTTGAGATTAGATACGTTTATATATATATAACAGATGTCTGAAAAAGAATTTCGAATATTTGAGCAGAGAGTTAGGTTGGTTTCTGACTCATCACTGATGGATGAATGCAATATTCGCATTCACATTCGCGAATGATCGCGCGAACATTTTGCAAATGTGTTTGACACGGTAAAGTGAACAGTATGTTTAAATTATTGATATAATTTATACAGATTTTTAAAGGGTTTAATTATTACAAATATTATTATCCATATTAAAAAATATAAACTAGATACAACTTTAGAGGAAGCACACAGAAGAAGCACAACGCGGAGCCTAAAAAAAATAAGACAATTATTTGAAATTAAATAATTCACCATTCACTAGCCACGCTATGGCATAAACGGCGCAATTCCTCAATGTGTTCTCGATACGGTTATTTTTAATTAATTTGTGTATCTTTTTGTCGCTAGGCGCCATCTATCGCAAGTAAGTACAACGCATGGCTGCACTTCTTTATACAGTATACAGGTATTTCTCACTAAAAACGAGAGATGGCACTGTTTCAATAGGTAGGACAATAGGTATCAAGCTGGAACATAATCGCTTGGAGCAGTGTTTGAGATCACTTTTTAAACTGTACTTCATATAAAAACCGTGGACTTGAACGAATTTAAAGGGTAAATTTCGTTAACATAAAACCATGAAATTTGACACATGCGGGAATCAAGCCATGGAAAAAATCTGATAGGCTGGTTTATTTTTTCCTTGAAAAAAAAAACGGTCGTTATGATATTGCCTCAATTATTGCCAGATAATTTGGGTATCATTATTGCTTAGCAAATATGGCAGCCAATAATCGGGTACATTTTATTAGCAGTCATTTTTAGCTGCTAATTCGACTAATGGTGTCTCCATCTTGACGGAGGCACGAAATTAGATTGATCAATTAAAACTGAAGTTATTTTAATTTGACTTAAATGAATAGGAATGTGTCAAAATACAAGTTAAAAAGCAACTACCTATTAAGGTAAACAAACTTTGGTCATGGATTCCACATATTGGTTTAGGTTAGGTTAGGTTTAAAACAAACCTGTAGTGTTTTTTTTAAGTGCATTATACCTAATGAACGTTTCTTATTTTATCTATTATCTTTATCCAACTTTTTTGTTCAGCAAATGTGTTACTTGCAAAAAAAGGAAACATCGTGATATTTTTACCGTGTTAATTTCTCTCTCTTTATATTTTAGGTTAAGCAGAAAAAGTCTCCTTAAACTCATTCTAAGCGGTAGAACCGTTTTTGTATCTCCTTTTTATACCTACTGAACAGCCACTGCAATCTTTTAAGAGCGAAAAGTCGTAAAATGGTTCTAAAAGGGTTCGTAAATTGTGACCGAAACTGTTCTTTCTCCTAAAGTTTCTTTTTATTGTTTGCTTTTTACTAACTGTACCTAAATAATCATTATTCCAGCCTATATACGTCCCACTGCTGGGCAAAGACCGCTCAGAACGATTATTAGAAACATCTTTGCAGGTTTGTGCAATCTTTACAATAATAATAATTAAATATCATGGGACACTTGACACCAATTGACCTAGTCCCAAACTAAGCAAAGCTTGTACTATGGACACTAGGCAACGGATAAACATACTTATATAGATAAATACATACTTAAATACACATTAAACATCCAAGACCCGATTACAAACATTCGAAAGGCCGTGAGTTCACGGTGGATGCATACCGCTTCCAACCGAAGCAGCTAGACGTCTATGGGAGAGGACTAACAGTGAATGGACATCCTACGGCTGACAAAACATTATATTGTGTAGAAAAAACGAGCTTCGCAAAAACAGAAGACTTTAATCTCTCAACTTAGCCTTTTGTACTTTATTTAAGTGTACAGTCGCCATCCAATATTTCAGAGCAGCCGACGTGGTCAAAAATATCCGAATATGCACTCTATTCTCAAGGCTTTAGAGTTCAGTAAACTATTGAATTTGTAAAATCAACAGTATTTTTAGGAATAACGCTCGATTCTAAACTACAGTGGGGACCTCACGTCACAGCAATCGCGGGTAGATTGAGCTCTGCTGCTTTTGCGGTTTGGAAAATACGGCAGCTAACCGATGTGGCGACGGCACGGTTGGTGTATTTTGCTTACTTTAATAGCATTATTTCGTACGGCCTTATTTTATGGGGATCTGCTGCAGACATTGAGTCAATTTTTATCTTACAAATGAGAGCAATTAGAGCAATTTATAATTTGAAGACGCGTGAATCTTAAGATTTTAAGGAAACAGATATCCTAACCCTGCCGTCGCTTTATGTTTTTGAAATAATCATGTATGTTAGGAAGAACATATGTGATTTTCCCACTAACGTCGATAAGCCAAAGGCTACTAGAAACACAGGGAAGCTTAAAGTTCCATCTTACAGACTGGCTAAAACCAAAAAGTCTTTTCTGGGAAATTGCATACGTTTTTATAATAAAATTCCAAAAAATATTATAAATGAAACGGATACAAAATTCAGATCTATTGTCAAGAAGACATAAATATCAAAGGCGTATTATAAAGTTAATGATTATATCATGGACAGGGATATTTGGAAATAATTCCGATCCGCATGAGCGATCCCTTCAAATAGCGAACCTACTGTGTTAAAAATAAAGTTGTGTCAAATACTTGTGATGTATACATATCATTTAATAATATTGTAAATCTGTTTTAAAAAAATATATATACCTCGTTGAGTTTCTTGCCGGATTCTTCTCAGCAGAGGTTTTTCCGAACCGGTGGTAGATTTTTTTTGACATTCATAAGTGCTTGTTATAGCCTAAATTGAATAAAGATATTTTGACTTTGACTTTGACTTTGACATGCTCCGATAATTTTGATCACCTTGGCCGCTCTAAAATATCTGATGGTGATTGTACACGCAACGACAGATACTGAGCTACAGTAGCGTGCCCTAAGTAAAGATTCTCCCACACCACAACTCGCAGAATTGCTTGCGGTCTTAATACCGCACCGAAACGCCGTATTCGGCCGTAAATCTCAAGCGGTTACCCGAAACGGTATTACTTGGTACGGTCCCGCTTTAGTAGCGCAAACGGTACTACCGAAAGATACAAGGACTTAGTTGTTTATGCCACGAATAGGCACGTACGGTCAAGGACTTTGATTCATGAGCCGCCATGGAATCTTTTCATAATAAACGTCATAGTGATACCGCATTAATTAACAACTGTATTCACAATAACGGTCACAATGGAAGAAGAAGCAAGAATTTTGATCACGCAAGATTTAGCATTATATTGTTTAAATCTGGCTGACTTCAAAACATAATTAAATCATAATATGTGTATTTGTAACGAGTATTTGGGTGTATATTCGAGCGGTTTAACCGGTCGGTTAAACGTCATTACTATCTCACGTTTATAAGCACAGTGGTAGAAGAAGCAAGAATTTTTGATCACGCAAGATTTAGCATTATATTGTTTACTAGTATTGTTTATGTTTTTCATAAAAATTTAACCCTGAGCATCATCTGTTTAAATAAAACATGCCGAAATGGTAATGACGAAAAAAAACGCTGCGAAAACGCTGAATAGTCCTTGACATGCGAAATATCGCTAGATGGCGGTAGTATCGTGACGTCCGTTTGACGTTTTAGTCTTGTTAAATATTTAACCAATCACAAACGTCACACAAATGTCAAAGTTGTCAAACTCACCTCATAATGGATACTAGCGCCAACTACTCGTAGCCAGTCATAGAAACCCTTATTGGGCCGAAAAAAAAATTATAGATCTGATTTTGACACTTTATGGGGTTTTTGTTGGGCCTCAACTAAAGCTGCGTTTTCTATTGTTCTAAACAGTTCTAAGCGAGCAATCGTTCGTTCGTTCAATACATGGAAACAGGATGTTTGCTTTTTACAGCGTATATTGGCAGAACAGCAAACATTTCCTCAAAACAAAATGTTTGTTCAGAGCACTAGCTATCACTAGTGCGAACGCGGCTTTACATGATATAAATATTTTCATATTTCAAATCCAAATAAATTGCATATTTCAAGAGTAAGTTAGCTTATTTTAGATGTACTTTATTTTTGATAGATTTGAGTACAAAAGTACAAAAGTACCCTGGAAAAGAAGTTACCTAAAATAATTCAAAAAGTCTTACAAGTAAAGATTAAATTTTTCTATAGATAAATACTTAGCTAACTTGATTTATGAAGCTGTCATAAGATTTTTTGAATAATATTTAATACAGTTGGCATTTTTTCAGCATAATCAATCAATAAGTCAATAAAATACAAAGTAAATCACAAAATTAATCTAGAATGTTCTATTTAGTGATTGAGTAAGTCCAATGAATACTCCATTGTAAAGTTTTTTTTATAATATACTTGCAAAGTGTGTATGTATACGTTTTGCCTATGCAATTTATTAAAAGTGTAAAAAAACCGATTTCATCAAAATTCTTGAATAAACACTCACTGGATCGAATCAATAACACATTTATCTATAATTCGTGTCTTTTAACTAGATGATTGATCACTTTTTTCACCAAAATGCACTTGATTTCAATAATAAAAAATAATTTGAAAAATCTTTGTCAAAATCTGACGTTATTACTTACTTGATTGAAACATGTGTATTTTATAATCTGTAGTAGCATCTTATAGACTAGCGTAGAGATGGTGGAAAATTTGACATTTTAAAAATCGATTAATGCGCGGATGAATAAGCGATTTTTATTACTTTCCTTAAAAATAAAAAATAGTTACTGCTTTTATAATTGAATAAACAGTCTTTGGAATTAAATCAAGTATTGTAAATAATAAATAGACAAAAAAACGCTGATCTGTTCAATTAATAAATAATCGATTCACTGACCAGATTCATTATTTTGCAATAGGTTCTAGGTTTTCACATCACTAAATGTCTATGGTCGGGCGGGTTAATCGCGTCTTTGTTTACGCTTGTCATAAATTGGATCGGAATACAATATAATACGTATAAGTACGTGTAACTTTGTAAATCGTGATTTCAAAATTTGCACACTGTTTTTCTGCCACTTCCCGGTACCCGGTTGAGCTGAAATTTTCCATACCTACTTAAATCTGGTGACAATACAAAAATCGGGCAGAGAAATTCTCTTGTTTTATTCAGAATCATCTTCACAGAGAGGAGGTTCAAAGGTGGCATAGACTTAAAACTTGGTACAATAGCAAAATAACTTGTATTAAAAATGAAATTTTTTAACAAAAACTTATCGCTGAAACCTTTTATTCTAGATAACGTCAGGTCTTTGCCGTGATACACTTTGCACATCGGGTAGGTACTGAAGAATTTGTTTACTCAATATTTTTTTTGAAAAACATTGACAAGTGTTATTTAGTTGAAATAACCCAATCACTGCCTGATTAATTTACTGAAGTCCAGAGAATACAGGTATATGTAGGAAAGTAAAACACTTAATTGAGTTGATACGCATCATAATACCGGAGTTAAAAAAAAACGCTAAGCTGACTAATGAAACTTAGCGGGCGAACGCCTTTAGACCATGCGGTATTATCGACGCACACGCACAGTTAGCGCTGCTCATACTACTTTTCAACAGGCGTCCACCCGCTCCGTGCAAACCGCGGCAGCTAGCGTACGCCCTAAGAAAACTAAATTTCAGAAGACTAATGAAATTTGTACCTACACAATATTTTAGACCATTGCGGTATTATGATGCATTACCAATCGTGAATAACACTTACTAGAAACATAAACCATACAACTAATATATTTTGGGACTTAATCACGACTACGGAACGAACGCATCCTTTGACTAGCCGGCGGCGCGGCGTTGTGTAGCAATAAATGCTTAATAATTCTTTGGACTTGAGCCACATGTTTATATATTTTTTATTTATATTTATATTTATACATTTTAACATACCCGTATGTCCTGTACAAGCACGCCTACTAAGTTATATTTGCAAAAACTTATTACTTATATATTTAACTCTTTACTCAACTATGCTCAACATCGACAACGTAACTATTCTAGTGTGCGTTCGTCACTATACTTCACTAAACATTGTCCATCAACAGAACCTTTTCAATTCTTCTTTCAATCGTTTTTTATAACTCATAGTATGGTGCTAAGTAACAGTACATCTATTCTCTGATGCTCCAGCGGACGAATCTGGGGGTGGCTCGGAGCTCTTACCGCTGCCACTCCATTCAAGAGCGTCAATCATCTCCATGAGTTCTTTGAACACAGCTATCACCCTCCAGTTGTATTTAGCAGAGCACTCAACGTAACCACACTTCCAGTGTTTGCGGACAAGGTTGACGATATTACGTCGCTTCTCTCTCGAGTCTCCGCAGGCACTTTCAGCTATTGCCAACTGTTGGAGCCCGCTGGCTGCCGATGGCGTGTTGCTACACAGCAAGTCTTGTTTGTTCCCAACAACGAGAACTGGTACGTTTCTCATGTCCCGGCTTTCGACCATTTGGTCTCGTAGCGTGCGGATATATTGGAACGTCTCGACGTTGGATAAATCGAAGACTAAGATGTACGCGGTGGCGTTTCGTAGACCGTAGAAGCGGTAGTGCGCCCATTCATAGTAGGAGTTGATGGGAAAGTAGGGGATGACGGGCACGTCTGTTATTTTCACTTCATAGAGGTGTTCGTTTATAATCACCGAGGGGTAAAATGTGTGTTTTCGGTCCGTCGGTATGTACTCTTCGGAAAAGTCACTCCAGACAAATTGCTGAAAAGAAAAAAGACGTTAATTAAAACAGTCATTTGCGGGGCTGTCTTAGAATATAGAAAAGGTAGTTTTTTTTGCGTAATATCGCCTAATAACGCACGTTGTATATACAATGACTCTTTATTGTTCATAAAATATTATAAATTAATAGATAAAAAGGGAAAAAGATGTACAAAGGCGATGGAATATCTTTGTTTCAGACCGGGGCGATCTGTAGTTTGTAACTACAAAGAAACTAACCGCTCATCCGGACAAGAGATATTAACTATTGAGTATTTTAACTCTTTTCCACTCTTGGCACTGTGCTCGAATAGTTCGCTGAGCTATGATATCTGCGATGGCCAATTGAGATGGACGTTGGTGCAGGCTTTACTGGAATATTAATCGGGATTCTGCAGTATGCGTTTGTTTTGCTGGATTTACTTAGTTTGACTCAGAGATAAATCCAAACTAGCGAAATTTAGAATGTCCTAAGACCCAGCGCACAAAGTTTTAAACAATAAATGACAACTTTTCGTAATTTCCATTAGGTTACACAATACCTACTTATGTATTTATTAAAACCCACGTTAAAAATTGTTCAAGTTTTCTACACAATTAAAGTGTGGCAAAATTTAAAAGTCATTTACATTCGGACGACAGAACAGTAATTTGCACTTTTTGAAGCAATCTTTATAAAAGTACAGAGACAATAGCACAAATTGCAGACAGTACGTCGACACGTCCAAGTTTCATGGACTTGCATTACTTAGTGGCTCTTCAGTTTATGTATATTATACAATTCTATACTGGTACGAGAGCAAGCGAATATTATTCAAAAGAATTCGATATACCTAATGTGCCCCAATGTGTAATGTGTTCTAATGTGTGTAGGCGCCGTGGTGGCCTAATGGTTTGACCTATCGCCTCTCAAGCAGAGGGTCGTGGGTTCGAACCCCGGCTCGCACCACTGAGTTTTTCGAAATTCATGTGCGGAATTACATTTGAAATTTACCACGAGCTACGGTGAAGGAAAACATCGTGAGGAAACCTGCACAAACCTGCGAAGCAATTCAATGGTGCGTGTGAAGTTCCCAATCCGCACTGGGCCTGCGTGGGAACTATGGCCCAAGCCCTCTTGTTCTGAGAGAAGGCCTGTGCCCAGCAGTGAGACGTATATAGGCTGGGATGATGATACCTAATGTGTTTTTTTTGTTATCTATGCTATAAGTCAGATAATAAACGGCATTCGTGAAGAAATGTGTTAGGACTGAATCCTAACTTTTATTCCTAGTATTCCGATATCCCAGCCTATATATGTACGTCCCACAGCTGGGTACAGCCTTACTCTTAGAATTAGAGACTTAAGCCGTAGTCCCCACGTGGGCCCAGTGTGGATCGGGAACTTCACACATGACATTGAATTGCTTCGCAGGTTGGTGCGAGTTTCCTTATACGATGTTTTCCTCTACGATAAAGGTCGCGGTAAATTTTAAAAGTAATGTCGCATATGAATTTTGAATACTCAGCGGTGCTAGCCCGAATTTGACTAGGTAAGTACTTAACTAAAAATATTATTATAAAATTATTACTTAAAATAACTTTTCTGAGTGAACTTTAAGATTATAACGAAGGTATCTTTGTTGACGTATCGATTTAACCTGTCCTCTCCCAGAGGCACAAATTTGTGCCTAAATTCCTTTGATTCTGTTATCCTGGGAGATGACAGATTAAAATACGATATTTTTTCAAAGTAGCGACGACAAATACTTAGTTTTATAGACAACATAGCAAACTTAAATTTCTTACGTTACTTATACGTTTTCTTTTACATCTGCGTCTTTCGTATCCACGTAAAAGTTTCACGGGTGGGTGGATCTTGACGGAGAAGGTGCCAAAGTAGAAATAACAGCGTTGTGGGTGCCACTGGGGCGTGAGGTGTGGCGGAATGATCAAAAAGACAACTGTTTGTTGTCGTAATATCTCTAACATAAATAAAGCTTAATAAGATGCGTGACTTTGAGATGGAAAAAGATTTAAATTATAATAAATTAGACTCATCAAAGCTAGCAATTGAATAGAAATTAAGTACGAAATTTCATAAAAAAAAATCTCGAAAATTACATCGTGAATTTCATTAAAGACATAGACAAAAGACATAGACATAATTACTTTATTTCGACATCAAACTTAAAAAAACACCCGTAATTTCATTTCTCTAATCGTAGTGGTTGGAAGTTTGACATTTTATTCATATTCTGGTGAAATTTTGGTAGGTACAAAAAGTAGCCTATGCGGTATTTCATACTTCCAGTTTCTAGCATAGGAAACTTTGTTCATAACTATGGTCAAGACGACATTAATATCTAAGGCTTAATACAGAATCCATGATTATTATTATAGACAGGGATTTTCGGAAATAATTCCGATCTGCATTGGGTTTCTTCAAATAGTAAATCTACGAGTAGGTACTGTACCTGTTGTCATTAAAAACCATTGTAAATATGTTTTAAAACATAAATATATTACTCGTTGATTTTCTTGTGGGTGTCTTCTTAACAGAGGTTTTTTAGAAACGGTAGTGGTAGATTTTTAACATTCGTGAGTGTTTGTTATAGCCTAAATTGAATAAATGCTATACGATCTAAACTGTGATAAAGGCTGTTTAGTGTCTAATGTTAGATTCATTGCGCATCTATAGAAAACTTCTGCCTCTGCTAGAAAATTCTATAGCAAGTACTGCCTTAAAATGTAATTGCAATTTTCTCAATGAAATTTGCTGTTCGTAGCAAATTCGTTGTCACGTCGCTCCCCTCGCATTATAATGATTAAATTTAAAGACCCTAATCAATGCTTCTTAATGTCAAGACTTCTGTCAGTTAACGCGAAAAGAACCAACGAAGCGGAAAAGGGACTCCATAAGCTGACAATACAAAAACAGTAACAATACAGTTTTTTCACGCTTCCTAAATTGACAACTGTTTTTTTTCCGATGGCTCCTAATTGCTCGTTCACAGTTTCCGCTTTATAATAGAACGCTTTTTTCATTTCGACAAGCAACTTGCTATTGCTCGCGACTTTGTCTGCATTACGAGGGAGTCCTGCATTTTTCCGGGAAAAACTAAGCCTGTGTTTATTACTTGCTAATGACATAGCTTATTAGTGTCAAATCCTACTAATATTATAAATGCGAAAGTTTGTAAGTCTGTTTATTTGTTTGTTTGTATGTTTGTTTGTTACTTCATCACGTCTTAACCGCTAAACCAATTTAGATGAAATTCGGTACACAGATAGATTGAGCCCCGGAGAAGCACATAGAATAGTTTTTATCCCGGAAAATTGCATAGTTCCCACGGGATTTTTATTTATTGTAAAGATATGAAAAGGAAACTCGACAAGTAAGCGCCTTAACTCGTTCCAATCATCTGAGAACCTATATTTCTCGGTGTCCCTGTATTTTCTCTATCTTTACCTTTCTTACTTATTACAGGACTCCGTCGTCTCACTATCTCACTAATAGGTCCTGTTTTATGGGTGAGCTTAGTAACAATGAGATAACATAACACTTATACAGGCCGGTGTCTTATTCTATGACGAATTGCTCCTCCTTAAGCCTTTGCTTTTAGAATGGAATAGAAAATTCTAGCTTTGTTGATGTTTCTATTTTGGTAGTAAAATTAGATTTTAAAAGGTTCGATGGAGTTTGATGTTACGCTCAACTATTCCGTTAAATGGAGGAGTATTAGATCTTCTATTAGCCCTGTTTTCGCCCACAAACTATCACAAGCACAAAGCTATGGGAGTTGGCAAATAAAAATCCAATTGACACGGAAATCCTCTTGTTGAAGTAGCAATGTGTTGCAAAGACCCAGTTCCCATCTTTTCAAACAATCAAATGCTGGAGTTGCAAGGTTCCAGTAGTAGGAAAACAGGACGACCTAAAATCACGAGATGACGGTTAACAAACATACTCATTTCGTAAGTATGAAATTACTTCCTGGACAGTACCTAACGGGTTCCTTTTAAAATTTAGAACCCGTCACATCACAAACAGCACGCGGGCCGAGCGGCAGTGTTGGGTGTTTTGAAATGGTTCCATGTCATCATTATCATCTTCATCATCACTATCATCATCATCATCACTAGCAACGACCATCATCATCACCATGACTAATAATAATAATCATCATCATCATCAATCGTCATCATCATCATCATTACCATGACTAACAATCATCATCATTATCACCGTCAACCATCATCAATCATCATCATCATCATCACATCATCCTCACCATGACTAACAATCATCATCAACATCATCACCATCAACCATCATCAATCATCATAATCATCATTATCACCATCACCATCATCACTATCATCATCATCACATCATAATCACCGTCATTTCATTATCACCATCATCATCATTTTTGAGAAAAGCACTATACAAGCTTCGACCAGTAATCGCCATCCTAGCCTCGTATCATTGATGGCCTCACCTGGCGGTTCGGCCATCAAACTTCTACACGTCCAGGATGGCTTACTTACTGCACTCTGCAGTAATGTACTATTACTCGAAGGATATTATAATAGTAGGATTAAGGGATTATTAATTATATACACGGAGTCTCTGACCATGGGGCTTTAAATGCAGGGTTTGATTGTAGTCGCATAACTGAGCTACTTTTGTTCTGCTAATTTTTAAAAATGTGACCATTGTTAATTTTTTTTTTTTATACAAATTAAATGTAATTTTCAATGTATGCGATACAATACTAAATTGACGGCACATTGATTGGTTTGTCTTGGAGATATCAAAAGTTATTTCAAGGCCCCCATACCAAAAGACAGCGAAAACACCACAATTTAATTTACTACCATCTATTAATGTAATGAGCATGCATTTGAATGAATAAATATGAATATGAATATAGACTGATTTGACAATTAAACTTTGAGGATCAATAAATGATATAAATTTAAGTTTTTTGAAAATGTTTCAAAACAAAAGTAGCTTAGTTTTGTGAGTAGAACCGAAATTTGAATTTAAAGCCCCATGGCCCCCCGGAGACACCCTGTAGAATTACACAAAATGGCGTCATTCTCTGAATCACTGTCAGGCCTCCCTAAGCTCAGAATAACCCCCTGCAACCTAATATAGCCATACCTAAGTCACGCACGACTAACGATCCCCATACGAGACGGCATTACGCGAGCAATTTACCTACTATATTACATGTCGCGTCATATTATAATTTAATATCCATTTCCATTACGGAAAATTGTCTGGTTTGGCTTACAAACACCGCGTAAAACCTTATTTAGACGATGCGAGAAATATCGTGCGATATACACTGGCATCCATGGAATAGAATTGATAATCTTCTGTTTTTGAAGTCGGTTACACACTAGAGAAAATAGGCTGCCAATATGAGATGATGATAATATTGAAATAAAATCAACGGAGCGTAGTTAAGATTGTTTTTTTTATTAATCTTTTTGTATTTTTTATTTCATTCCAAATTTTTACTTTTACGGTCCAGCAGTGGTGTAGCGGTATAGCACGTGGCACATCTTTATTTCAGTTTGTATTTTCAACTTATAAAGAGGTCAAAATTTGTGCAACCAAGAAACTAAACTTATATATTACAAAAATAGAAACCGACTACAAAAAAACCATGAAAATATTTTTCTACCAGTCTGAAGTCGGTGCCTCAGCAGAAGACAGCAGGATTAGAACTATAGTCGTCTACATCACCTACATACTATATTATATTGGGCTAAATCACTCCTGCTGGCTCGTGCTGAGGCACGGACTTCAGACTGATAGAAAAATATTTCCATGGTTTTTTGTAGTGGGTTCAATTTTATGTTACATTTTTTTTTATTCAGTGCTGCCGTCGATAAGGGTTTTCATTTTAAGTGTACCTTCACACAATTTTTATATGTCCATTTTGTGACGATTCATATAAAATGTATCGAAATAAAGTAACAAAACTGACAAAGAAAATAGGGACGTCCTTTTCTTCATCTTAATCATTGTGAGTAAGAAAAACCCAAACTTACCTAATAATAAAAAATTCAAACGAATTAATATAAGTACTGGTCCTTTTTTGAAGTCAGTTAAAAATTAATAAAGGTCACACTCAAATATGAAAAACCCTTGATGATGTCTATAGGCGCAGTGCCCCATAAAAAAAAATGTATTGTATAATTCTTTGATGTATTTAGATAAAATAAAACACAAAAATAACATTTAAAAGTAACAAGACTTCTACAACATTTAACACTCCATCTGAGGCTTAAGGAAATCGGTGCATAAATTAATTTTGTATGGAGAAACTGAACTGAATAAATAAACAACTGGCGTCAAGTAAAAACTGGCCAAGTGTGAGCCCGATTTGCTTAAGAAGGATTCCTTCCCGTTGTGGCAAAAATACGTTTCTTTGAAAACCTTTTAGTTTTAGAACATTTCTATAAAAAGGTATATATTATAAGTCTGATTTGCAAAAAATAACGTTTTTGTAAGAATGTAACTAATTATGATTATGGAGTTTGGAACCTAAAATTAACATTTATTTACTTAATTATTATAATGTAAGAAAGCAGGTAGGTAAAGTGAATGAAATTGAGACTAACTGTCTTCCGAAAAATGTTCTAATTAACTTGTACAGAAATTTGACCCTTTTTTATGACAGACCAATGAATATTGGTGAACAGTCACGAAAAAAATCATTCCACTTACGCGATAGTTTCATTTAATTGTGTACCTTCTCATTTTATCAATTACTATTTCATTTTTCTATTATTTTGATTAAATAATAAAAAATCACTTTCAAGAGACCATGAGTCAATATTTCGGAAACGGACAAGACGATTGAATCATCCCCTGTGTCAGGGTCACATTTTAAGCGCTATACATCAACCTAAATGCTATACGGGAGTACCTATACTTCCAGAGAAAAGAGGAACTATTCCTTTACAATTCAGTTCACAATAAAGCAAAGAAAAGGTCGCAAGGGTCTGGGGTTTGATCGATGGAGCTCATAAGTCATTTTCCCTCTAGAAAAAAAAAAACTAAGTAATCTGTGGCTGCGATCTAAAAGTATTTTTAGGCATGTGTCGGTGAGAACGCGGATTGAGATATTGCGAAAAGAATCGTTATTTACCACGCGCCATACAAATCTTCATAAAAGTTCATTACTAAATACTCAGTTTTGACGCATTCTTGAGATACATTTTTTATGCGACGTCTTTACGTTACTCCCGGATTGTGTTCGAATCGCTTAACGGTATAGTGCCTATTCAATTATTGGAATTATACCTTTATAGTTTTTGTGGTACTAGTCGGGGCAATGAACTTTTAGGCAAAGTTAGGCGGCGGAAGGTATAGATAGAGACAGGAGTAATAATTAATGTATTTTTTTAATAGAAATACTAATGATTATCAAAATGATTACCTAATAGCTATTGTACAAGCTTTGCATAGTTTTGCGAATAAATCAATGTGCTTGTAACGACCTGTAACACCTGTTAGCTTACCAATATTAAATTCATTTCATTTAGGCAACAGATAATAAACATTCTTTTAGACGGGGTATTCTTTTTATAATATTCATTGTTATAGTTAGTTGAGATATCTTAGGTTAGTTCTTTTTTATGTATGTATACACATAATTGAACAAAATAAAGTAAATAAATCATTTCACTTCTAATTTAAGAGAGTACGGTGAAATTACTGGCACTTGAGGTATCACATCTTAGGCCTCTAGGTTGGCAACGCATCTGCAATACCCTTGGTGTTGCAGATGTTTATGGGCGGTGGTGATCTCTTACCATCAGGAGACCTTCTTGCTCGTTTTCCATCCAGTTGAATAAAAATAAATAAAAAAAAAACATAAGTATTTGAATTGATAAATAAAAATACTTACTCAAACATCAAGAACAAGACGTAGAAGAACAAGGATCACCGACATAGCCAAGCGAATTAGCTCGTTGAAGTGGCTATGGGCGGGCCATATAGCACGGAGAACAATGGTCGTTGGGGCCGAAAGGTTCTCGAGTGGAGACCGCGGATTGGCAAGCGCAGCGTAGGACGTCCGCCAACGAGATGGACGGATGATCTGGTTATAGCCGCGGGTTCACGGTGGATGCAGGCCGCTGCCAACCGAAGCTACTGGAGGTTTATGGGGGAGGCCTATGTCCTACAGTGGACGTCCTACGGCTGAAATGATGATGATGATGATGAAACATCAAGAATATTCATTTTTGTTCATTCATTTAACTGTTAACTGAATTTATAATGCGACTGGATGGAAAACGAGCAAGTGGGTCTCCTGATGGTAAGAGCTATCACCACCGCCCATAAACATCTGCAACAACAGGGATACCTCCTAGTGGCCTAAGAAGGGTACCTCAAGTGCCAGTAATTTCACCGGCTGTCTTACTTTCCACGCCTAAACACAATAGTGCAAACACTGCTGCTTCACGGCAGGATTAGCTAGCAAGATGGTGGTAGCAATCCGGGCGGACCTTGTACAAGGTCCTACCACCTGCAAAATGCGACTATTTCATGATAAAATCCTGACTGAAAGGTCAGTGACTGTTGCTTAATCTAGTGTTGCAAAACTATCGACATCGACAGTTTCATAATTATCGAACTTAAAACATAACAAAGGAAATTAAAAAAAACTTGCCAAAAACGAATAAGTACCTAAAGGTAATCCTAGTCAATTAACCCTAAGACAGGTATTATTTAAAAACTAATATTGTTGATATGTATCATTATATTATTCGTAGTAGCATTAGTCCTTTGTAGTTTAAATAAGTAGATAGCTTAAAACAACCTTTACTGCCGCTTCACTTTTCGTAAATTGGTTCCAGCATTCCACTAAATTAACATGGGGTTTTCCAAAAATTACATTTTAATCTTTATTTACGTTAAATGAATAACACCCGGGGCAATATTATTATTATTATTATTTAGAAGCCTGTAGAGGTGTCCCACTGCTGGGCAAAGGCCTCCCCCATGTCCTTCATTCTACCCTTTCTTGGGCGATCTCTGGCCAGCTGCGAAGAAAGGCGTCCAGATCGTCCCGCCATCGACGCCTGGGTCTACCACGCCGCCGAAGCAACCCGCAAACCCCCCCGGCAAAACCCTGCACCCGGGGCAAATTTCATGTTTTTTGACACTAAATGGTTAAGATTTCGCGATTTACCTACAATCTATCTAATAAGTATTTGTTTTGCCTTCTGGACGATATTCTATTAATTCTAACTTTCAATTAACTGTGGTTTGTTAGTGTGGCAATAAATGACCTTTTTTATCTGTGGTCAAGGAGCGAAACTTTGATGCCGGTGACGTCATTATGACGCATATTGACGAATAGGATGTTTTTATAAATAAGTACTGGCCGTCTCAAGTGTCAATAAAATATCCGTAAACTAAAGAGGCCAATAAGTTGTTAGTGATTATCTATAATCTAGATAAAAACACTGTATGAAGTTTGACGTCATACGGCTGTCACCGGCATCAAAGTTTCGCTCCCTGGGTATTATCGATAGTTCACTCGTTAGTTACAACACTAGCTAAATCCTACATGTTAAACATTGTAACATAAGGAGAGTGATGGCTGTTTCAACCATTCTAGGGAGGTTTTTACCTACGAGTGGAAGCGGTTGGTTACATTTTGATCACATGTGAGGCAAGCAAGTCAATTGATACTCATTTTTTCGCGTACCTATTTTGTTCCATCCAAAATTACTATTCGTGGCCTAGTAAGCCTCTCAAGCAGAGGATCGTGGGTTCAAACCCCGGCGCGCACCTTTGAGTTTATCAAGAATCATGTGCGAAATTACATTTAAAATTAACCACAATTTAACGGTGAAGGAATGAAGGAGAGAAACCTGCCTAAACCTGCGAAGCAATTAAAAGGAGTGTGTTAAGTTCTCAATCCGCACTGGGTTCGCGTCGGAACTATGGCCCAAGCCCTTTTATTCTGAGAGGAGGCCTGTGCCCAGCAGTGGGATGTATATAGGCTGGAATAATTGATTGACTGATTGAAAATGTCTATGAGAAGGTATTATTCTATTTAAAAGATAATACCTCCATTTTTTATTATGGAAGAGTCATGTCTTTTGATCCCTAAGGTGGGCATAAGCGTCTGTTAATTTAATTTTTACCACAAGCTTTTTTTGTGTATTGTGTTTTTGCAGGTGGTAGGACCTTGTGCAAGGTCCGCCCGGATTGCTACCACCATCTTTTTCGCTAATCCTGCCGTGAAGCAGCAGTGCTTGCACTGTTGTGTTTCGGCGTGGAGAGTAAGACAGCCGATGAAATTACTGGCACTTGAGGTATCCCACTTAGGCCTCTAGGTTCGCAACGCGTCTGCAATACCCCTAGTGTTGCAGATGTTTATGGGCGGTGGTGATCTCTTACCATTGGGAGACCCACTTGTACGTTTGCCATCCAGTCGAATAAAAAAAAATAACTTACATATGTATATCAAATTTAAGTCAATCCGACCAGACTGGAAGTGGAAAAAATGGAATGGATGGATAAAATCTCGTAAAAAAAGTAAAGTACCTACCTACCTACAGACTGTGCAGTTCCAGATAATTACGAGTAAGTATGTCACACTCTATAGGAAATATAATACTTATGTTACAGTTCGAAATGTACATAAAATAATAAAGGGAAAAAACGACCTTACTAGTAAGTAACTAGGTACTACAAAAAACAAAAAGTACTTAATACTTGGAGCCCTTTGGTGCGATTTTATATTATCTGGTCCAATATAAGCCAAGAGTAAAATGTATGAAATGTACCTGAACCGATATCGGATATGATATTGATAAACTTAAAGGCAGGTACATAATTCGTACATTTTAATTGCTTCGATTTAGCATCATCTCATCTCATATTGGATCGGATTGTACAATGAACTGTTTTATTAAGGTAGGTTTTGTGGCACTGGCGTCCGAGAAGCTGGTAAAATAATTAAAAAGGCAGGCAGCCGTGTATTTTACAGTAGCGCGCACGAAAGAAGGGGCGAATAGAATAAGGCCAAAAACCTACAATGAAAAAAATTAAAAAAATACAATTTTTATCTGGTGTTGCTATACTTATATCGATAGAATCGATTTAGCATGCAACAGGGATAACGTGGAAGTACTCCTTAATCGCCCAAGTTTTCTTTATCCCAAAAACTAACACCGCTTCTACAAAGAAATGGTCATAAATCCCCTATTGTTCATCTCAAATATTCTAAGACAGAAAAGAAGAGTCATAATTTAGCATTTTTCTCCACCATTTTTATTTTATTCGCCCAAGAAGCAATAAACTTTTGATCGGAATAATTTACGAAGCGAACTCTTCCCAGTGTACGATGTTTACGAGCACATTTGTGAATGGAATTGGATCCGTATTACCCACTTTGGATTCTGACGGAAAATTGTTAAGAATGAATTTGAGAGAGTGAAACCACTGATGTTTATAGTTTTGACATAAATTACACTGACGACAGCATAGTAAAGGGTTATCTCCAATTTTGCAGATTTACAGTGCAGCTGATTTTTTAAAATTTGGAACAGTGTTCATAAAATACAGTAGGAATGTGATTGAGTTATTGTGAAAAGATATTTGTATATTTAATGAAATAATGTAGCTGGCTTCGTCCACGCTTAAACAAAAATAATCATAGCCACATTCACCATGCGTACCACTTGTCAATTGCAATTGGCACTATCCTAGGCCAAATTAAAATTTTCGAATGTCGGCTAACCCTTTACGGCCGAGAAACTGTTTAACCGTTTTTTTTTTTCAAAAATGACAATTAATTGTGGTTCGCGAAAAAATGATTCACACGCGCTCAGTACAGTTGTATGATTGTATCAAGCCGGCCGAAAAGGGGCGTTAGTCGCCTTTTAAGAGTTTTAATATGTAGCGGTTTCTGACAGGTGGAATATCGCCAGATGGTGCTAGTAGGTAGGTATCATGAAGTCCGTTCGACGTTACATATTGCTTGCGATTGGTTCATTTAGTTATTTAAGAGAATTCTCTTCGTTCCATTCTCCATACAAATGTAGTCCCGGTCTCATTTGAAAACTAGGCAACAGAGATGAAATTTTGTAAACTAGTATGGACTAGACATAATTATTTATGCCTGTGGTTTTTCAAATTTTCATATAAATATGTAATATCAGAATTACGAGAGCTCAAAAGTCGACAAAAAAGATGTCAACTTTGCACGAGAATTACAGACTAATAAAGCATTTCTACAAAAATTGATAAAACCACAGGCCCTGAAAGGGATAAAGGGGGAGGGTATTTTTATGTTTATCGAATACGTTTAGGTAGGTAAATAAATGTTACTTTCTCTCTCTCTCTCTCTCTCTCTCTCTCTCATAACAATTGCACTTTCTGTTATTTTTAAAATTATTTATAAATTTATCTTTAAAGCGCACACACTAAGCAGATACGATAAGATATCTGTATCTGAACGCATATCTGTCAATAGCGCTCCCTATACAATTCAATGAGCTAACACACACAGCGCAGATAACTTATATTTTACCATGAAATATCTGTGGGCACCGACATATATCGAAAGATGGCAAAGATATTATCTGCGTATATAAATTGATCTGTGTATACTATCTGCCGATATAAATATGGTATAGTATTTTATCTGCAGATAGATACAGGTTGTTGTGAGAGCCCTGCTGCACAGGAGTAAATCTAGAAGAGATAAACACGAAAACATTCTGTATAAACAATCCGCACCAAAAAACAAGTCTACTCAGTTTTAAGGATTTAGACTGAATGTATCGTCTCGTATATTATCGTATCTGCGTAGTGTGTGATAGTTTCAGATCATTAAGTTATTATACGCAGATAAAATATTATCGTATCGGCGTAGTGTGTGACATGTTTAAGTAGGTATTGAAGATGATCTATTTCACCTGTATGATGCTGGTCTTGCCCACGGCTGGGGCGCCCAGTAGCACCACTTTGACGAGGTCCAAGCTGTCCGGGCTGGGCTCCACGCTCGGGGCGCCCACTGTCATGGTGCCACCGGACCCTCGCTCCAGATAGTCCAGGTCGAGTTCTACGACAAAAGAAAGTATTTATTAAGTTATCAGTTTATTTTCAAAACAAAACGAGCAAAAAAAAATGAATGAGTGTAGTTGAGAAAAGACTCTAAAATACACTAGCGGCAAAATTTTTGCCCTCAAATGTATGCAGTTATAGGTAATTTTGTATGGAGAGTGGACCAAATTTTGTGCCGCTCAGTAATTATATAGTTCGAAGCACATTCGCAGTTTGTGTCGTGTTTGTATAGTCATAGTCATAAAAAAATTCTTGTATTAAAAATGTAGTTATTAACAGAAACATAGAATAATTATTATGTTTTACAATCAAGGAAGTTTACGAGTAAAACATTATAATAAAAATACACATAATTACAATACAAATACAATACAATACAAATATTCTTTATTGATCACCAAAAGCAGTACAGTGATAGCAGCAACGCAGCAGTGCAGTATTTGAACAAATAAAATTCACGCATACTTATTCTGTAAAGAATAAAAAAAATAGGTAATTTTATTATAATCGTGACCCTATTTACATATATGTGTAGAGTAGGTACCTACGCAGTGTTTCACTATCTACTACAAATAACCAATAAAAATCTTGTTGGAAGATCAAAGGCATAAGTTAGCATTCCGAGTTGGAATCAATATTCCCGGCTCAGCATCGAGAAAATCAAGTAGCAATAAAGATAAAGTGAAGTCTCAGATAATGGCAAAATGAAATTTTCATTTTAATGTTGAAATGGAACTTTATTTTCGTCTCGTAAGTTAATTACGACAGGAAAAAACGGAGTGTTAGTAAATTAGATTGTTCCATCTTGAATTTTTGATTACAGGTCACAAAGTACGTACTTTACATGATATGCACATAGGTAACATATAGTCCTAGCAGCTCAAAAGGAAATATGGACTCGTCTGTCTGTCCGTCCGTCTGTCAAGAGACTTTCCTCAGGAACGCACAGAAATATTAAGCTAAAATTAATGTCAAATACTCAGATCTGGTAGCCTTTGAATTGAAACAATGAAAATTGATAAAGATATTTCCATATTAATTGCAGTTACTGAAAAACCCGCAAGTAGGGTATTTCCAGTTGTCCTAGAAACTTGAAATGCGGTATAGAATTAGCTCTTATAGCACAACCAATAAGAAAACTGAAAAATCAGATCTTATGACTCTGTCTATGACTCTAACTATCTCAAATGGCCCCATACTATGTGTATTTAGCTTAGGATTTTGTACGAAACCCTCGGTACGCGAGTCCGCTTAGCACTTGGCTTTTTTTAATAAAATTATTATTTTGCAAAGACATTTGGAATGAAGAAAGATACATGTAATAATTTGAGAATTTCTAAGAAGATTCTAGCAAATGATACAGATAAGTAACATCGGAAACAACACCTTGTTTCTACATAAATGTGTAATTCCATAAACACTCAATTTCGAGAGCGTTCCTGGAAGCTTTCTAAAACTTATTACTTTATTACATTAGACGTTTTACTGCTTTGGAAATTTCTCGTAGGTGTAATAGACGTAGAAACATAAAATTAGATTCTACCCGTGGCTTGGCCTCAGTGGAAGATTAAATACCTATTGCCTAAATGCCACTAAACCTGCAGGGGAGGTAAGTACTCGTACCCTAAAAAATTGTTGTTTCGTAATTTTTATTTTACCATTTTGTCCTCAGGATTAATAAAAGCAATTCAAAAATGGAACGCTGCCAGCACCTTAGGACCTTGCCTAAAGTGTCTGGCTAAAATAATTTGTTTGGTTGCCCTTTGCAAGGTCTATTTTTTTTCCTAAAATCTTTTGGTCGAAATTGTTTGGTATAATATTGTATGGTATACCTACTTATTTTTTGCATACATATTTATTATTTACCCTAGGTATAATGTCAGTGCCGATATTCATTAATGAGGATATTTTAACGCAATGTAAATAAAACAAAAGATTTGATTTCGTTACATATAATCCGGACTCACCGAGAATTTTAGTTTGTTTCGTACAATTTCCTCGTGCGTTGTCCCCATCCTTGTCCTTTTTCGTCGTATTATCAAATCTGTTCATCTCTGAATTACCAAACAACACAACACGTATTTAATATACTTATACATTATACTAGTTTTAAGTCAATTTCATAAATCGTTATACATGTTATTTCGAATTTATTTTCACTTCTCAACCAAAATCTCAACTGCGAAAATTTTCGAACCACAACACTGATCAAGCTTGAAAGATATTTCTACACAATGACACTTAATCTGCAGATCAATAAAACTTTAAATATTAAAACATCGCGTTTAACGTAAAATTTGGCGGGAATTTTTCGCAGGAAACGTACGCTCACTCTCTCCGACGTCACAGGAGCTACTGACGTACCTACTGATTCTACTCTGAATTCAAACGATAGGTAGAATCTTGGTCATCTTAGATGCGGGAGCGTTTTTTGCTCATTTCTTCGGACACATTATGTACCACTACGCGCTTTAGATGACCATTTGTCCTTTCACGTAGACGCTAATTTTCGCTATGAATTTTTTTGTGTTTATTAGTGGCCAGTGTTTATGTGATGGCAATGTTATAACATCATTATTTACTGACTGGCAATGATAAAGCACTAAGATAATTAGTTAAATCGATAAATGTGCCTGAGCTCCTGAGATGTTCTATCAAAATGTGCCTGATCAATAAGTACTGCAAAGAGAATAAACTCTAATACTTTGCAATTGCGTGGAACTTCTGAAGCGTTTTAACCAGAGTATTTCATGTTACGAAAATCAACGATTAATATAGTTATGTCCATCAATGAACTCCATCAGATTGCTTCCCAGGCAGGGTCACCTGATATACCTACCTATGTATTTCATGAGATTCCCCCTCTAAAAAAAAACTAAGAATCCCAATCACCACGTGGTGGATGGTAATTAAATTGCAACTGGTAACACACGGGATTTGGAGATAGAAACGCTTAAACTCCTCCCAATCAAATACATGAGTTTAAATGAGATATTTCTTAAAATAACGAAGATATGAGGTATTAAAAAAATAATTTCAGCGATCGTATGTTCCTAGATAACATTAAATCCGACGAAATTCCAGGATTCTCACATTCCCGAGTCATCCAATTTATATTCAAGAGGTGTATTCGCAATAAAAGAAGTAATGGCGGACTGGATGCGATGATTAAACTCTGTCAGTTAGACGCTTTTGTTGTTTCTATGCAAACGGTGCTTTAGTTGGGCCCTTTTGCACGGTTTATAGCCAAAAAATTATATCATTAACCCTAGTTTATGCATAACAGTTCCATACATTTTGTCACGACTCATGAGTTAGACAGTTACCTCGGCTCTGAGCAAGTGTGTTCGTTAAAATTTACCCGTAAACTTTCCAATCTAGCTGTGATCATGTTATATTAACTCCGTTAAATTATTGGTAACTCATTGAGAGTAAACCGAGCTGCTCTAATCTGCAATAAAACGTAATATGGATTGTAAAAAACTACACAAGTAAATGGTATAGCTCACTGTTATAGTTACGATTAAGATAACGATCTGGTCATAATGGTCTCGATCATCGATCATGCTCGCGTCCGTGATGTAAAGCGCATCCTTAAATAAAAACGCATAGCAATGTGTTCTTGTAATTTCAAGCAGCTGTCATTGCCATGCAGAAGAAATAGCGTAGGACGCAAGGCACAACCTTGTGGAACGCCATAATTTAAGGGCTTTAAGTCTGAGTATGAAAATTCAATAAAGACTTTCAATTGCCATAAAAAAGAAATAGCGTAGGAGACAAGACCAGCCTTGCGGAACACCTTATAATACAGGGCTTTAAGTCTGAGTATGAAACTTCAACAAAGACTTTCATGCTCCGATCTAATTTGAAGGACACCCGTTTGGTCCGTACACATTAATAAGGTACTTTTTGTTCAATTGATTGCCTTAACCAATGTTTTTTCCTTGAAAACAGAAGCGACTGGAATAACAACGAGTTTCAAATCCAATTCCCTTGGTGGTTATTAGGCTTACTGTCCCAAACAATGGAATCAAACGAGGCTCGTTAACCCTTTGTCGGCATAATCATAACACGCTATTGTGCGGGGGTTGCTAATAAAACTGGCTACGTCATTGCTAGAAAAAGAAATAAAAATAACTCAGATACATATAAGCTTCTCGAACTAACAAGGAAAATAATCTTCACATAATTTTAAATATAATTTCGGACATTGATTTTGCAAAGTTTTGTTAGGTGTGAGTTGAGGTTCCCAGAATATTATGCATGAGAGACTATTGGTCCAACTACTCGGTTAAGATGGCTTTTAAATAACAATAACATAATATTTTTTTACTTCCGTAAAGCGTAAACTCGTTGACATGTGTATTCTTCCATTCAAAATTCCAGGCTCAAAGTTTGCCACAAGCAATATGGAGTGCAGTATTCTGGGTGCTCGAAGAACTGATCGAATCAGAAACGGCACTGCGCTCCAAAACTCGAATTACAGATGTGGGTATCAAGACCACCAAGCCGAAGTGGGGCTGAGTCGGACATGTCTGCCGCTTAGAACCGGATCGATGGGCAAGAATAGAATCGTCACCAAATGGGATCCCAGGGAAGGCCATAGGAGCAGAGGCAGACTCGAGAGGAGCTAACAGGACGACCTGAGCACTTTTCAGCTCGAATGGCAGGTTCCGGGATAACGAAGAGTGGCGGAGGAAAGGGGAGGCCTTTGCCCAACAGTGGGAAATATTACGGGCTACATAAACAAAACTTAGTACAATATTTACACTCACAAACAAGAAGACCTTAGATGCATAGCCATCCTTTTTTATCTTCTGTGTAAGATACCTCATAATATTATATATGTCACTAACTTTATCGTCACCTTATTTCTCTTATCAAAACACAGCATAGTT
>NC_133480.1:5264887-5274418 GCF_025370935.1 Choristoneura fumiferana
AGTATGCGAGCCGACCCATCCATCCGCAGCTAACCCCAGTTTTTGTCGTTTATTATAAGTCTGTGTCCATTAGTCAGACAGTCAGAGTTAGTTGTGTGTTAGTAGTTTGTGGTGTGTGTGTCGGGGGCAGATATTTGTATGAAAAATACGAATGTTTGTTCTCGGGTCTTGGGTGTTAATATGTATTTAAGTATGTATGTATCATATTCTATATAATTATATTTGATAAATAAATGAAAATAAACTATTTAAATAATAAATCTGGTTTATTTAGGACTTGTACGATCGGCTCGCATTTAAATGTCAGATAGGATGACAGACCATTAGAAGAAAACTATGACTTGAAAGTCTTGAATTGATGGAGTTGTACATTTCCAACCATTCCCCCTAAATTCAAGCTTTCTAACATTCATAATAAGAGAAAACTTAACAGTATAACTCCTACATGAGCCATTAAACAAGACATACAACTTACATGTCTGACAAACATATTAAATTTGCATTTACTTTGATACAGAAATAAAGTCAGACATCCAAGTTTAGATCTCAAAATTAAAATTTATCTTTCGACAAAGCTTTGGTAAATATGTCTGCAAATTGATTTTCGCTGCTTACAGCCTTCAGATCAATTATTTTTGATGGAACTTCTCTTTAACAAAGTGGTACTTAATATCAATGTGCTTGCATCTTTTATGAAAGTTTACATTTTTGATAACGCTTATTGCACTTTGATTATCTAAATGTAAGCACATCGTGTCTTGTTTATAATCACCAATATCACACAACAATTGTCTTATCCACATAGCTTCCTTCGTTGCGGCACAAGCTGCCATGAATTCAGCTTCAGTAGTTGACAGAGCAACTGTTTGTTGTCTTTGACTGGACCACGTTACGGCCGCCCTATTTTTAATGAAAACGTAGCCTGTGACGGAACGTCTTGTATCGAGATCGTTGGCGTAATCAGCATCACTGTAACCAGTTACTTCTGCTGGTTGTGACAATTGTGAGTAATACAACCCGTACTCTTTTGTTTCTATCAGGTATTTGAAGATTTTCAGTATTGCGTTCCAGTGTGATTTGTTTGTAACAAGTAAGAAATCGACTCACCAGACTCACGGCAAACATAATTTCAGGTCGACTCACTGTAACCAGGTGCATGAGGGATCCCACCGCCTCTCTGTAAGGGATATTCTTCTCTGGCTCACCTTCTCCCTTTTGTAACTTAACATGGGGGTCAACCGGAACACTGTTGGGATTAGCGTCATTCAAGTAAAACTTTTTAAACAAATTTTCCACATATTTTAGTTTGATGAATAAAAATACCGTTACTTAGTATTTCAATCTGCATACCCACATAGTTACTGACTTTATTCATTATTTTTATTTCAAATACTGTACTCAATTCCTTAGTTATTTCTATCAGTGCCGATTCATTTTTAGAAAATAACAATCCGTCATCGACATATAGACAAAGATAGCATTTCTCATTATTGACTTGACCAACATAAACACAATGATCAGCCTTGCTATTAACAAAACCAAATCTTAAGGACAGAGTCAAATTTCTTATTCCAGCATCGGGGAGCCTGCTTCAAACCGTATAGTGACTTGTTGAGCTTACATACCATGTTGTCTTCACAGGGCAGACCTTCAGGTGGAGTCATGAATATGGTCTCCTCAAGCTCACCATATAAAAATGCAGTTTTGACGTCAAGTTGAAGCAGTTTAAGATCATACTGGACAGCCATGGACAATAATAAACGGGATTGAATCATACCTTACTGTCGGAGCGAACATTTCGGTGTAGTCGATACCTGCAGTTTGTGCAAAGCCCTTTGCACAAAGTCTTGATTTTAAAACGTGGACCTGTTGACTCTTCCTTTATGCGGAACACCCATTTGCATCCTATTATTTGGCATTTGGAGGTTTTTTAGTCAATATCCAGGTTCTGTTTTTCTCATGAGCTTCAAGTTCTTCATCAATTGATTTTATCCATTCATCTTTGTTTTCTGAACTAATCGCTTCTTTGTATGTTTCAGGAATACCAGGCGTCACTGAAACATAGGTAAGTATTTTCTTCAGAATGGACTAAATTTAAATTCTTGTTATTGATTTTATTTCTGGTCTCAAAGTAACTTTACTTATTTCAGGAGAATCAAGACTGGTATCAGGTATGTATTCACTGTCCGATGATTTGTTTCCTTTTACAATTTCATATAACTTTCTGAAGTGAAACTTTCATTCATTAAACTTTCTTCCTCTTTTTCAGGTTTTCTTCGTTGGTCATTTCTACAGGAAACAAAGTCTCTCTTCACAAGTAGATTCAAGAAACACAGAATCTCTGCTTTTTATTACCTTTCTGGAGTTGGGTAATATAAATCTATAACCTTTGTGTGGTCACAGTATCCAATAAAGACCATTTTGTGTGCTTTTGGATCCCACTTCTTGCGCTTTTCTTTAGGCAGATGTAACCATGGCTTCACAACCAAAGATTCGCATGTGACTCACATTTGGTTTCAGACCGGACCACATTTCTACAGGAGTTTTAAACGACAGGGACTTCGTTGGAGAACGATTGATGACATAAGCAGCAGTATGTATTGCATCAGCCCAATACAATTTTGGCAGATTAGCATTGAGTAGCATACATTTTGCTCTTTCTCTACCAACGAGCGGTTCATTCGTTCAGCAGATCCGTTCTGTTCAGCTGTGTACGGAGTGGTTGTCTGATGTATAATTCCAGCGCTTTTCAGAAAATCAGAGAAATTTTGTTACATACTCCAGTCCATTATCTGTTCGGAGAATCTTTATAACGAGCATCTAATTGGTTCTCAACTTCTTGTTTGAATTCTTAAATTTATCAAGAGCTTCAGACTTGTTGGAAGGAAGTATACGGAGATTCTTTTGAGTAATCATCATCAAGAAAAGTCAAGAAATATCTGGCACCACCAAGAGAATGTGTTTCCATTGGACCACATATATCGGAGTGAACCAATTCAAGAGGTTTATTAACCTTTACACCTGAACTCTTAAATGGTAATCGTCTGCTTGCCTTCTTTGCAAGTGATACATGTCAGATTTTCTATTTTGTCTGAGAAAATTACATGTTCAGTATTTTCAGACATTTTCTTTAAACTGTCAAAATTAAATGTCCCATTCTCTGGTGCCATAAATAAATATCCTGCTTTTCAACACCAGACATGTATGCATTGCCTCCTGGCATATTCAGCCGTTACATGTTGTTAAAAACACTTGCAGTAGCTACAATTTGACGTTTGCTGTTCAAAATGACACAGCCGGACTTATCAAATTCCACATGGCCACCATTTTGAGTAATCTGGCTCACGGATAGCAAATTTGTTGCTAGTTCTGGAACATATAACACATTTGTAAACAGTACCTTGTTCTCTTGGCCTTTATCATCGCAAACATTAAGGCTCACTTGTCCTGAGCTTTGCACGGATAACATTTTATTATCAGCAACTCGAATATTCTTTATTACAGAGGATGTTTCCAGCAGAAATAAGTTCTTGTTCTTCGTCATATGTGCGGAGGCGCCAGAGTCTATGTACCAGGCGTCATCATAATGAGAAGAGGCCACAAACACAGCAGCATAAGAAGAGGTAGGTTTCTGTACCTTATTTTAGGTTTAGTTTTGCAGTCAGGGCTCTTATGACCATATTTGTTACAGGAATAACACCTTGGACCCTTGAATTGCTTCTTGTCACTGTTATTAAAATTCGTCTTGTTCACTGCAAATGCTGTAGTGTTGTTTTCAGTATTTTCTGACATCTTGTAACAATTTTGCTTTCACAGAATCTGCGGATATCTTCGTGCCGGAGCTTTCAATAGCTATAATCATTGGCTGATAAATTCTGGCAGACCGGAGAGCAGCAGTGTTACCAAGCCACTCGTCATCCACTTTGAAGCCAATGTTCCGAAGCTTATGAGCTGTTGACATGATCTTGCTCACATATTCCTCAATATTTTGACATCCACTGAGGAAGTATTGCCACAAGTCTCGCAGAAGACCTACTCGGCGTGTCAGCCCGGAGTCGTCAAAGGCCGTTGCCAATTTATTCCAGACAGCTTTAGCCGTGCTTTCTTCCTGAACGTGAACATAGTTTATCGGATCAATCAAGAGAATTATTTTTGTTCTTGCTTTAATGTCTAGTTTTGGGTCTATTTTTGCCGATGGTCGGATTTTCAATACAGCACCACAAATCTTCATGTTGCAGATATGTTTTTACTGCAAACCGCCAAGTGGCATAATTTTCACGGCCGGTTAACTTTTCAAGTAATGCCATTGAATTGTTCGATGCCATTTTAGGCGTTGAAATTGAAAATTGAAAATCACCCAATTCAAAATGAAAAAACGACAAAACACGGTTCGAACGTTCTGGACTGTCACTATTTGTGTTCACAATTTTAGTCTAAAATTCACTAATATTTATAGAAAGCACTTCACTAATAGTTCCTGGGCTATTCTGGGCCCGTAACCTGATAAATTAAATGAAAATAAACTATTTAAATAATAAATCTGGTTTATTTAGGACTTGTACGATCGGCTCGCATTTGAAATGTGTCAGATAGGATGACACAGACCATTAGAAGAAACTATGACTTGAAAGTCTTGAATTGATGGAGGTTTTACATTTCCAACAATATTTATCCGTTGCTTAGTACCCATAACACAAGCTTTGCTAAGCTTACTTGGACTAGGTCAATTGGTGTGAATTGTCCCGTGATATTTATTATTATTATTTATTATTATTAGTTCAGGTTCCAGCCTAACCGGAGTTAGCATAGATCATATTCAACAGAAGGATAATGTTTAATTAATTTCATGTAAGACCCGGAGTGCGGACATTAGTGTATTTATTTCCATAACAATTTACAGGGCGGATAGCTATTGTTAAGTCCTGGATTAGTCATGGTTGAGTTATTAAAACATAACAAAGCTGACAAACACTAAAAGGTTCTGCCACATCACAAAAGAGAAGGTAATCATAGCTTTGCTCAACTAAGAGCTTGGATTACTGCGTAAACTCATAACTTCTTCCTGGAGTCCAAGTAATGTTGCCAACCGCTTAGACTACCAGAAGCCACTAAGAACAATCATCAGTCCCGTTTTTAGTTCAACCCCCTTCCCTACAGTTTTTTTTGCATTAGAAAGAAGGTAAACAATCTTGATGTCACTTTTATTGTGATTAATGCTATGGGTTTGTGTGATTTGTGTGTGTTCTTACAGTGTGGTGGTAGAGGAACTGCATGAACACGCATTTTTGCATAAGCTTAACTATCATAAGGCCGCGAGTAAGCAAGGAAATTCTTTTAGTTCATTGATCTGGACCTGCATAAAGTAACGCCTGATTCAATAAATTGCTTTTTATTGAGTTTTTTGCGACGTAGTTGCATTTTCTTAAAGTTTTTGTAGGGCACATACCTCAGTAGGCAAAAACGGCCCTTTGTAAGATCACTATTTTGTTCATCGGGCCAAATTCAAATTCAAAATTATTTATTTGACGACCAGATGGCCTAGTGGTTAGAGAACCTGACTACGAAGCCTGAGGTCCCGGGTTCGATTCCCGTGTCGGGGCAGATATTTGTATAAAAAATACGAATGTTTGTTCTCGGGTCTTGGGTGTTTAATATGTATTTAAGTATGTATCTATCTATATAATTATATTTATCCGTTGCTTAGTACCCATAACACAAGCTTTGCTAAGCTTACTTTGGGACTAGGTCAATTGGTGTGAATTGTCCCGTGATATTTATTTATTTATTTATTATTTATTTATTGCAAATCACATTACATTAGACAGGCGGAACAAACAGCAGGTTTACATGTGACGCCCCGCAATGGCACAGCAACATATAAGGGTGACTAAACTTGGCGACTTACTTAATATACATTCAAAATTAGAGTACAAATTTTCATTTAAATTGTTCATTAAAAAAATCGTTCAAGTTATAGTAACATTTATTAATAACAAAATAGTTTCAGTTGTCTAAACACAGATTTTTCTCCGACTTTTTATAAAATTTGGCACGTGGTTATATACTTTGATCATCATAGTGATGAGGACTAGATGAAACTAACTTCAATTTTGTGAATGGTCGTTTGAGCTTATGTAAATATCGGTTGTTCCTTTTTATGTTAGTTATTTGCGAGTACAGTTCTGTATGGTTTTTGAAAAATGTATAAACCATCCGTCCATCCATCCATCTGTCAAGACCATTCATCCTAGTAATGTGTGTCTTACTTACGTCTCCTGCCCCTTGGAAAAGTATAAAATCAAAGTTCTAGGTCAATAAATGACCAATTTCTGAGATACCGAACAAACAAAAAATACAACCGACCTGTGATCCTCAAACTTTATGAAGTCTGTTGAAAACTCGGAGTGCTCGTCATTGTTATTGCCTACTCTTGCTTTTTTTTATTTACCCTGAAATCGTTCTATTTCCATAACTTTGACCACTCGGCGCCAGAACTCTGCACCGCGTTTTATTGCCACCCTGACCTTTTCACACAATTATATGCATATTTCACATTCTCATGAACCTTGCCTGCTGTATTTACATACGTATGTCGGTAGAATGCTGTAAGTGAAATGCGTGATAAGAAAATATTTTACATGTAGATGCGTGTCTATGGCTATTGGAGTGACGCCGAACGATTAACTAATGCTCGATACAAACAACAACAAATTGCGTTTGGTAAAACTTAATGAGAAAATGACACGTAGAAACCAACGAATCGAATGTAAAGTTAATGGAAATTTAGCAAATGAAATAAAGGATTACACAATATAAATATTGCTAGAATGGACCACAGTCGTTGGGTGAGTAGAGTGCTGGAGTGGAGACCCCGTGCTAACACCCGCGGTAGAGGACGACCACCAAAAAGATGGACAGACGATATCCGGCAACAAGCTGGCGTAAACCGGATGCGAGTGGCAATGAATAGGCAAGACTGGAAAAGTAGAGAGGAGGCCTATGTCCGAAGACAGGCGCTATAAGGGCTGTTATAGATAGACAATCCTATATTATATATATATAGATAGATAGATAGGATACAAAATTCAGATCTATTGTCAAGAAGACACTAATATCTAAGGCGTATTATAAAGTTAATGATCATGGGCAGGGATATTTGGAAATAATTCCGATCCGCATTGGCGATCCCTTCAAATAGCGAACCTACTGTGTTAAAAATAAAGTTGTGTTAAATACTTGTAATGTATAGTATAGATATCATTTAATAATATTGTCAGTCTGTTTAAAAAATATATACATCGTTGAGTTTCTTGCCGGATTCTTCTCAACAGAGGCTTTTCCGACCCGGTGGTAGATTTTTTTGAAATTCATAAGTGCTTGTTATAGCCTAAATTGAATAAAGATATTTTGACTTTGACTTTGAATCTACATTTCGCACCTGTAAAAAAACAATGACATAATTGCATTTTTTCCAAAAATTACGTAATAGATCGGTCAAGAATCGATCAAAAAATAAGTTTTTACGTTTATCACGAAAAAGCGAAAGGTGATTCGCATTTACTTCAGTGGTTGTTTGTATGAGATATAAAGTACCTGGGCGACCGAGATTTGCTCGGGTTTAAACTCGTTAATAAGCATTTTCCCAGAGATTAGACCAAGCTAGATCGATTTGTCATCCCCGAAAACCCCTACTTACCAAATTTCATCGAAATCGTTGGAGCCGTTACCAGGATTCTAAATATATATAAACATATATATTTCTGAATGATATAGTCCGCAGGGCTCTGGTGTCAGCTGGCGTCCCTTGTGTGTTGGAGCCTCCTGGTCTTAGCCGATCAGATGGCAAAAGACGTAATGGCTTGACCCGGTGCCCTGGCAAAAGGGAAAGTGCTTGCTCTGGGACGCCACGTGCGTCAGTACTTTTGCTTCTTCGCACCTCAAGAACAAGGGGAGCAGCTGCTGAGATGGCAGCCATAAAAAACGCGAGAAATACTCGGCGCTCGCAAACTATTTGGCGGTGAAGACGACCGGTTGTTGGGGCTCCGAGGCAAAACTTTTTTTTAATGTAGTGGGGCGCCGTCTTCGTGAGAGAGGTCTTGACCCCCCTCTGGATCGTTTCTGGTGCAAAGTTATTGGGCACCTTTGCACCACTGTATGACGCGGGGCGGGGCGGTTTATTTGACTAATTATGATTGTATATTTGTTTTAATTTTAATATATATATATATATATATATATATATATATATATATATATATATATATATACAAGAAATGGTTTTAAAGATGATGCTACATCTATATACCGACCTAAATACAAGGTGTTATTTTTTATTTCTCTTAACTTTAATTAAAGGAAGAATTTCTCGTTTAAAGCTATTAGAATAGATAGTATATGATATAGAAAGATAATTATTATATCTTAGAGTTAATTATTTTATGTGCCCTTACAAGGTATCATATGGCATCATGGACTGACTAACTCTGTTTAGCATCGTGCGAAATATGCATACTTTGACTTTATTCATCATCATCATCATCATACGTCCCACTGCTGCGCTACGTGCCTCAGAACTGAGACTTGACTTTATTACGAATAATAAAATAAATAAAGACTGTAAAGCACTTTTTACCAACGTAATGAAATGCTCCCCATCAAAGTGAAATCATAGTTATAACTGTTATAAGAGAGCTACTTGGAAAATATTATTTCGTATAAAAAATATCATCTTTTATCGAATCGAAAGCAAGTGTCCGGTTACTTGTAAGTTTTCTCCTCCTTTTCCGGCTTAGAGTTAATAATAAATCCTTGGCTCTTATATCGGATTAAAATAATCGCTTTACCGTCGTTGCCATCGAAATTAATATCTTACGTTTGAGAATAGTTGTGTCTTACAGTTCATCCGTGTGGAATTAGATTTATCGTCGCCTGTCACAAAACACAAGGAAAGGAGCGGCCAAATCGCTGCTTAAAAAAAAACCGGCCAAGAGCGTGTCGGACACGCCCAAAATAGGGTTCCGTAGCCATTACGAAAAAAATAAGTAATATTTTTCCAAGGATTTCGTATTTTATACGGAATCTTCCAAGTTTAGGTATATTTTATACCTTAGGCTGCTATTTACTCATAAACTACTAATAATTCTCAAGCAAACTTAGCCGTTATAGTTTTCCTTTGAAAGTTTGATATATTTACTACCATCCTGAATTTATCAAAATTTTTCACCCACCGCCTAGATTTTAGAGGGAGGGGGGGGGGGCGCTCGATTTTAATGAAAATTTGCACTTTAAATTGATGAATTTTCGCAAACAAATCACTGAATCGAAAAAAAAAATCACCCCCACTTTACGTGTCTATGGTTTTTTTTTAAATTTTTAACTGTACCATTTTGTCGTCATACATTACTTATATATCGTGCAAAATTACAGCTTTCTAGCATTGATAGTCTCTGAGCAAAGCCGCGGACGGACAGACAGACGTTTTTGCCCACTTTTGGCTCCGGAACCCTAAAAACGGTGAGTACGGAATCGCAG
>NC_133480.1:5274518-5333000 GCF_025370935.1 Choristoneura fumiferana
CAAGAGCGATAATGGCTTTTGGTGTTCCACAGAAGTAAATACATATTTAGCGCAAGTAGTTTTGGAATTGAGAAAATATTTTTTTCAACACAATACTTTTAATGGGCTTATAATCAGAAATCTTGCTACTAAGCAGCAGAACTATGCTGTGTTTTGATAAGAGAAATAAGGTGACCGATAAAGTTAGTGACATATATAATATTATGAGGTATCTACACAGAAGAATAAAAAGGCTGGCTATGCATCTAAGGTCTCTTGGTTGTGAGTGTAAACATTGTACTAAGTTTTGTTTGTGTAGCCCGTAATATTTCCTACTGTTGGGCAAAGGCCTCCCCTTTCCTCCGCCACTCTTCCTTATCCCGACATGAACCTGCCATTCGAGCTGAAAAGTGCTCAGGTCGTCCTGTTAGCTCCTCTCGAGTCTGCCTCTGCTCCTATGGCCTTCCCTGGGATCCCATTTGGTGACGATTCTATTCTTGCCCATCGATCCGGTTCTAGCGCGCAGACATGTCCGACTCAGCCCCACTTCGGCTTGGTGGTCTTGATACCCACATCTGTGCCGAGTTTCTGATTCGATCAGTTCTTCGAGCACCAGAATACTGCACTCCATATTGCTTGTTGGCAAACTTTGAGCCTGGAATTTTGAATGGGAAGAATACACATGTCAACGAGTTTACGCTTTACGGAAGTAAAAAAATATATATGTTATTGTTATTTAAAGCCATCTTAACCGAGTAGTTGGACCCATAGTCTCTCATGCAGAAGATCTGCGAAATTATATTTAAAATTATGTGAACAGATTATTTTCCTTGTTAGTTCGAGAAGCTTATATGTATCTGAGTTATTTTTATTTCCTTTTCTACCAATGACGTAGCCAGTTTTATTAGCAACCCCCGCACAATAGCGTGTTATGATTATGCCGACAAGGGTTAACGAGCCTCGTTTGATTCCATTGTTTGGGACAGTAAGCCTAATAACCACCAAGGGAATTGGATTTGAAACTCGTTGTTATTCCAGTCGCTTCTGTTTTCAAGGAAAAAACATTGGTTAAGGCAATCAATTGAACAAAAAGTACCTTATTAATGTGTACGGACCAAACGGGTGTCCTTAAAATTAGATCGGAGCATGAAAGTCTTTGTTGAAGTTTCATACTCAGACTTAAAGCCCTGGTATTATGGTGTCCCGCAAGGCTGGTCTTGCCTCCTACGCTATTTCTTCTTTATGGCAATTGAAAGTCTTTATTGAATTTTCATACTCAGACTTAAAGCCCTTGAATTATGGCGTTCCACAAGGTTGTGCCTTGCGTCCTACGCTATTTCTTCTGCATGGCAATGACAGCTGCTTGAAATTACAAGAACACATTGCTATGCGTTTTTTTAGGATGCGCTTTACAACGGTCGCGGGAATACTTTTCGAAATCACGTCACCAAAGCATGATCGATGATCGAGACCATTATGACCAGATCGTTATCTTAATCGTAACTATAACAGTGAGTTATTCCATTTACTTATGTAGTTTTTTTACAATCCATATTACGTGATATTGCAGATTAGAGCAGCTCGGTTTGCTCTCAATGAGTTACCAATAATTTAACGGAGTTAATATATCATGATCACAGCTAGATTGGAGAGTTTACGGGTGAATGTTGACGAACACACTTGCGCAGAGCCGAGGTAACTGTCTAACTCATGAGTCGTGACAAAATGTATGGAACTGTTATGCATAAACCAGGGTTAATGATGTAATTTTTTGGCTATAAACCGTGCAAAAGGGCCCAACTAAAGCACCGTTTGCATAGAAACAAAACAAAAGCGTCTAACTGACAGAGTTTAATCATCGCATCCAGTCCGCCATTACTTCTTTTATTGCGAATACACCTCTTGAATATAAATTGGATGACTCGGGAATGTGAGAATCCTGGAATTTCGTCGGATTTAATGTTATCTAGGAACATACGATCGCTGAAATTATTTTTTTAATACGTCATATCTTCGTTACTTTAAGAAATATCTCATTTAAACTCATGTATTTAATTGGGAGGAGTTTAAGCGTTTCTATCTCCATATCCCGTGTGTTACCAGTTGCAATTTAATGACCATACACCACGTGGTGATTGGGATTCTTAGTTTTTTTTTATATAAGAAGGGGAATCTCATGAAAAATACATAGGTAGGTATATCAGGTGACCCTGCCTGGGAAGCAATCTGATGGAGTTCATTGATGGACATAACTATTAATCGTTGATTTTCGTAACATGAAATACTCCGGTTAAAACGCTTCAGAAGTTCCACCCAATTGCAAAGTATTAGAGTTTATTCTCTTTGCAGTACTTATTGATCAGGCACATTTTGATAGAACATCTCAGGCACTTAACAGCTACTAGTTTTTGCGAACTTTTCATTTTAACGTTCTAAATTTAAACTAATTAATTTCTAGTGCTGTTTTTATCTATTTTGCCAGTCAGTAAGCATAATGATGTATAACATTGCCATCACATAAACACTGGCCACTAATAAACACAAAAAACTTCATAGCGAAAATTAGCGTCTACGTGAAAGGACAAATGGTCATCTAAAGCGCGTAGTGGTACATAATGTGTCCGAAGAAATGAGCAAAAAACGCTCCCGCATCTAAGATGACCAAGATTCTACCTATCGTTTGAATTCAGAGTAGAATCAGTACGTCAGTAGCTCCTGTGACGTCGGAGAGAGTGAGCGTACGTTTCCTGCGAAAGATTCCCGCCAAATTTTACGTTAAACGCGATGTTTTAATATTTAAAGTTTTATTGATCTGCAGATTAAGTGTCATTGTGTAGAAATATCTTTCAAGCTTGATCAGTGTTGTGGTTCGAAAATTTTCACAGTTGAGATTTTTGGTTAAGTGGAAATAAATTCGAAATAACATGTATAACGATTTATGAAATTGACTTAAAACTAGTATAATGTATAAGTATATTAAATACGTGTTGTGTTGTTTGGTAATTCAGAGATGAACAGATTTGATAATACGACGAAAAAGGACAAGGATGGGGACAACGCACGAGGAAATTGTACGAAACAAACTAAAATTCTCGGTGAGCCCGGATTATAATATGTAACGAAATCAAATCTTTTGTTTTATTTACATTGCGTTTAAAATATCCTGATTAATGAATATCGGCACTGACATTATACCTAGGGTAAATAATAAATATGTATGCAAAAAATAAGTATACCATACAATATTATACCAAACATTTCGACCAAAAGATTTTAGGAAAAAAAAATAGACCTTGCAAAGGGCAACCAAACAAATTATTTTAGCCAGACACTTTAGGCATGGTTCCTAAGGTGCTGGCAGCGTTCCATTTTTGAATTGCTTTTATTAATCCTGAGGACAAAATGGTAAAATAAAAATTACGAAACAACAATTTTTTAGGGTACGAGTACTTACCTCCCCTGCAGGTTTAGTGGCATTTAGGCAATAGGTATTTAATCTTCCACTGAGGCAAAGCCACGGGCAGAATCTAATTTGATATGTTTCTACGTCTTATTACACCTACAAGAAATTTCCAAAGCAGTAAAACTTCTAATGTAATAAAGTAATAAGTTTTAGAAAGCTTCCAGGAACGCTCTCGAAATTGAGTGTTTATGGAATTACACATTTATGTAGAAACAAGGTGTTGTTTCCGAAGTTACTTATCTGTATCATTTGCTAGAATGTTCTTAGAAATTCTCAAATTATTACATATATCTTTCTTCATTCCAAATGTGTTTGCAAAATAATATTTTTTATTTAAAAAACTGGCCAAGTGCTAAGCGGACTCGCGTACCGAGGGTTTCGTACAAAATCCTAAGCTAAATACACATAGTATGGGGCCATTTGAGATAGTTAGTAACATAGACAGAGAGTCATAAAAGATCTGATTTTTCAGTTTTCTGTGCTATAAGAGCTACTTGTATACCGCATTTCAAGTTTCTAGGACAACTGGAAATACCCTACTTGCGGGTTTTTCAGTAACTGCAATTAATATGGAAATATCTTTATCAATTTTCACTGTTTCAATTCAAAGGCTAGCAGATCTGAGTATTTGACATTAATTTTGGCTTAATATTTCTGTGCGTTCCTGAGGAAAGTCTCTTGACAGACGGACGGACAGACAGACGAGTCCATATTTCCTTTTGAGCTGCTAGGACTATATGTTACCTATGTGCATATCATGTAAAGTACGTACTTTGTGACCTGTAATCAAAAATTCAAGATGGAACAATCTAATTTACTAACACTCCGTTTTTTCCTGTCGTAATTAACTTACGAGACGAAAATAAAGTTCCATTTCAACATTAAAATGAAAATTTCATTTTGCCATTATCTGAGACTTCACTTTATCTTTATTGCTACTTGATTTTCTCGATGCTGAGCCGGGAATATTGATTCCAACTCGGAATGCTAACTTATGCCTTTGATCTCCCAACAAGATTTTTATTGGTTATTTGTAGTAGATAGTGAAACACTGCGTAGGTACCTACTCTACACATATATGTAAATAGGGTCACGATTATAATAAAATTACTTACTACCATTTTTTTATTCTTTACAGAATAAGTATGCTTGAATTTTATTTGTTCAAATACTGCACATCTTCACTGCTGCTGTCACTGCTTTTGGTGATCAATAAAGAATATTTGTATTGTATTGTATTTGTATTGTAATTATGTGTATTTTTATTATAATGTTTTACTCGTAAACTTCCTTGATTGTAAAACATAATAATTATTCTATGTTTCTGTTAATAACTACATTTTTAATACGAGCATTGTTTTATGACTATGACTATACAAACACGACACAAACTGTGAATGTGCTTCGGACTATACTGAGTGGCACAAAATTTGGCCCACTCTCCATACAAAATTACCTATAACTGCATACATTCGAGGGCCAGATTTCTTGCCGCTCAGTTTATTTTGGAGTCTTTTCTCAACTACACTCATTCATTTTTGTTTTGCTCGTCTTGTTTTGAAAATAAACTGATAACTTAATAAATACTTTCTTTTGTCGTAGAACTCGACCTGGACTATCTGGAGCGAGGGTCCGGTGGCACCATGACAGTGGGCGCCCCGAGCGTGGAGCCCAGCCCGGACAGCTTGGACCTCGTCAAAGTGGTGCTACTGGGCGCCCCAGCCGTGGGCAAGACCAGCATCATACAGGTGAAATTGATCATCTTCAATACCTACTTAAGCGTGTCACACACTACGCAGATACGATAATATTTTATCTGCGTATAATAACTTAATGATCTGAAACTATCACACACTACGCAGATACGATAATATACGAGACGATACATTCAGTCTAAATCCTTAAAACTGAGTAGACTTGTTTTTTGGTGCGGATTGTTTATACAGAATGTTTTCGTGTTTATCTCTTCTAGATTTACTCCTGTGCAGCAGGGCTCTCACATCAACCTGTATCTATCTGCAGATAAAATACTATACCATATTTATATCGGCAGATATTATACACAGATCAATTTATATACGCAGATAATATCTTTGCCATCTTTCGATATATGTCGGTGCCCACAGATATTTCATGGTAAAATATAAGTTATCTGCGCTGTGTGTGTTAGCTCATTGAATTGTATAGGGAGCGATATTGACAGATATGCGTTCAGATACAGATATCTTATCGTATCTGCTTAGTGTGTGCGCTTTAAAGATAAATTTATAAATAATTTTAAAAATAACAGAAAGTGAAATTGTTATGAGAGAGAGAGAGAGAGAGAGAGAGAGAGAGAGAAAGTAACATTTATTTACCTACCTAAACGTATTCGATAAACATAAAAATACCCTCCCCCCTTTATCCCTTTCAGGGCCTGTGGTTTTATCAATTTTTGTAGAAATGCTTTATTAGTCTGTAATTCTCGTGCAAAGTTGACATCTTTTTTGTCGACTTTTGAGCTCCTGTAATTCTGATATTACATATTAATATGAAAATTTGAAAAACCACAGGCATAAATAATTATGTCTAGTCCATACTAGTTTACAAAATTTCATCTCTGTTGCCTAGTTTTCAAATGAGACCGGGACTACATTTGTATGGAGAATGGAACGAAGAGAATTCTCTTAAATAACTAAATAAACCAATCGCAAGCAATATGTAACGTCGAACGGACTTCATGATACCTACCTACTAGCACCATCTGGCGATATTCCACCTGTCAGAAACCGTATACATATTAAAACTCTTAAAAGGCGACTAACGCCCCTTTTCGGCCGGCTTGATACAATCATACAACTGTACTGAGCGCGCGTGAATCATTTTTTCGCGAACCACAATTAATTGTCATTTTTGAAAAAAAAACGGTTAAACAGTTTCTCGGCCGTAAAGGGTTAGCCGACATTCGAAAATTTTAATTTGGCCTAGGATAGTGCCAATTGCAATTGACAAGTGGTACGCATAGTGAATGTGGCTATGATTATTTTTGTTTAAGCGTGGACGAAGCCAGCTACATTATTTCATTAAATATACAAATATCTTTTCACAATAGCTCAATCACATTCCTACTGTATTTTATGAACACTGTTCCAAATTTTAAAAAATCAGCTGCACTGTAAATCTGCAAAATTGGAGATAACCCTTTACTATGCTGTCGTCAGTGTAATTTATGTCAAAACTATAAACGTCAGTGGTTTAACTCTCTCAAATTCATTCTTAACAAATTTTCCGTCAGAATCCAAAGTGGGTAATACGGATCCAATTCCATTCACAAATGTGCTCGTAAACATCGTACACTGGGAAGAGTTCGCTTCGTAAATTATTCCGATCAAAAGTTTATTGCTTCTTGGGCGAATAAAATAAAAATGGTGGAGAAAAATGCTCTTCTTTTCTGTCTTAGAATATTTGAGATGAACAATAGGGGATTTATGACCATTTTTTTGTAGAAGCGGTGATAGTTTTTGGGATAAAGTAAACTTGGGCGATTAAGGAGTGCTTCCACGTTATCCCTGTTGCATGCTAAATCGATTCTATCGATATAAGTATAGCAACACCAGATAAAAATTGTATTTTTTTAATACTTTTTCATTGTAGGTTTTTGGCCTTATTCTATTCGCCCCTTCTTTCGTGCGCGCTACTGTTAAATACACGGCTGCCTGCCTTTTTAATTATTTTACCAGCTTCTCGGACGCCAGTGCCACAAAACCTACCTTAATAAAACAGTTCATTGTACAATCCGATCCAATATGAGATGAGATGATGCTAAATCGAAGCAATTAAAATGTACGAATGCCTATCAGTATCATATCCGATTTCGGTTCAGGTACGTTTCATACATTTTACTCTTGGCTTATATTATATTGGACTAGGTAATGTAAAATCACACCAAAGGGCTCCAAGTATTAAGTCCTTTTTGTTTTTTGTAGTACCTAGTTACTTACTAGTAAGGTCGTTTGAAGCCTTTATTATTTTATGTACAGTTCGAACTGTAACATAAGTATTATATTTCCTATAGAGTGTGACATACTTACTCGTAATTATCTGGAACTGCACAGTCTGTAGGTAGGTACATTTTTACGAGATTTTACTCATCCATTCCATTTTTTCCACTTCCAGTCTGGTCGTATTGACTTAAATTTGATATACATATGTAAAGTTATTTTTTTTTATTCGACTGGATGGAAAACGAGCAAGTGGGTCTCCCGATGGTAAGAGATCACCACCGCCCATAAACATCTGCAACACTAGGGGTATTGCAGACGCGTTGCGAACCTAGAGGCCTAAGATGGGATACTCAAGTGCCAGTAATTTCATCGGCTGTCTTACTCTCCACGCCGAAACACAACAGTGCAAGCACTGCTGTTTCACGGCAGGATTAGCGAAAAAGATGGTGGTAGCAATCCGGGCGGACCTTGCACAAGGTCCTACCCCCTGCAAAAACGACAATGCAAATGGACAATATAAATAACAATGCAAGTCCAGTCACAAAAAAAGCTTGTGGTAAAAATTAAATTAACAGACGCTTATGCTTATGCCCACCTTAGGGATCAAAAGAAATTACTCTTCCATAATAAAAAAGTGGAGGTATTATCTTTTAAATAGAATAATACCTTCTCATAGACATTTTCAATCAGTCAATCAATCATTCCAGCCTATATACATCCCACTGCTGGGCACAGGCCTCCTCTCAGGATAAAAGGGCTTGGGCCATAGTTCCGACGCGAACCCAGTGCGGATTGAGAACTTAACACACTCCTTTTAATTGCTTCGCAGGTTTAGGCAGGTTTCTCTCCTTCATTCCTTCACCGTTAAATTGTGGTTAATTTTAAATGTAATTTCGCACATGATTCTTGATAAACTCAAAGGTGCGCGCCGGGGTTTGAACCCACGATCCTCTGCTTGAGAGGCTTACTAGGCCACGAATAGTAATTTTGGATGGAACAAAATAGGTACGCGAAAAAATGAGTATCAATTGACTTGCTTGCCTCACATGTGATCAAAATGTAACCAACCGCTTCCACTCGTAGGTAAAAACCTCCCTAGAATGGTTGAAACAGCCATCACTCTCCCTTATCCCATTATTCGCGGTCGGCGCAGCATGTTAAAATGTTTAACATGTAGGATTTAGCTAGTGTTGTAACTAACGAATGAACTATCGATAATACCCAGGGAGCGAAACTTTGATGCCGGTGACAGCCGTATGACGTCAAGCTTCATACAGTGTTTTTATCTAGATTATAGATAATAACTAACAACTTTTGGCCTCTTTAGTTTACTTACGGATATTTTATTGACACTTGAGACGGCCAGTACTTATTTATAAAAACATCCTATTCGTCAATATGCGTCATAATGACGTCACCGGCATCAAAGTTTCGCTCCTTGACCACAGATAAAAAAGGTCATTTATTGCCACACTAACAAACCACAGTTAATTGAAAGTTAGAATTAATAGAATATCGTCCAGAAGGCAAAACAAATACTTATTAGATAGATTGTAGGTAAATCGCGAAATCTTAACCATTTAGTGTAAAAAACATGAAATTTGCCCCGGGTGTTATTCATTTAACGTAAATAAAGATTAAAATGTAATTTTTGGAAAACCCCATGTTAATTTAGTGGAATGCTGGAACCAATTTACGAAAAGTGAAGCAGCAGTAAAGGTTGTTTTAAGCTATCTACTTATTTAAACTACAAAGGACTAATGCTACTACGAATAATATAATGATACATATCGACAATATTAGTTTTTAAATAATACATGTCTTAGGGTTAATTGACTAGGATTACCTTTAGGTACTTATTTGTTTTTGGCAAGTTTTTTTAATTTCCTTTGTTATGTTTTAAGTTCGATAATTATGAAACTGTCAATGTCGATAGTTTTGCAACACTAGATTCAGCAACAGTCACTGACCTTTCAGTCAGGATTTTATCATGAAATAGTCGCATTTTGCAGGTGGTAGGACCTTGTACAAGGTCCGCCCGGATTGCTACCACCATCTTGCTAGCTAATCCCGCCGTGAAGCAGCAGTGTTTGCACTATTGTGTTTAGGCGTGGAAAGTAAGACTGCCGGTGAAATTACTGGCACTTGAGGTATCCCTTCTTAGGCCACTAGGAGGTACCCCTGTTGTTGCAGATGTTTATGGGCGGTGGTGATCTCTTACCATCAGGAGACCCACTTGCTCGTTTGCCATCCAGTCGCATTATAAATTCAGTTAACGGTTAGGGCAATTATGAATGAACAAAAACGAATATTCTTGATATTTCATCATCATCATTTCAGCCGTAGGAAGTCCACTGTAGGACATAGGCCTCCCCCATAAACCTCCAGTCGCTTCGGTTGGCAGCGGCCTGCATCCACCGTGAACCCGCGGCTATAACCAGATCATCCGTCCATCTCGTTGGCGGACGTCCTACGCTGCGTTGCCAATCCGCGATCTCCACTCGAGAACCTTTCGGCCCCAACGACTATCTGTTCTCCGTGCTATATGGCCCGCCCATTGCCACTTCAACAAGCTAATTCGCTATGTCGGTGATCCTTGTTCTTCTACGTCTTGTTCTTGATGTTTGTGTATTTTTATTTATCAATTCAAATAAGTATGTTTTTTTTTTATTTTTTTTTTCGACTGGATGGCAAACGAGCAAAAAGGTCTCCTGATGGTAAGAGATCACCACCGCCCATAAACATCTACAACACCAGGGGTATTGCAGATGCGTTGCCAACCTAGAGGCCTAAGATGTGATACCTCAAGTGCCAGTAATTTCACGAAGTGAAATGATTTATTTACTTTATTTTGTTCAATTATGTGTATACATACATAAAAAAGAACTTACCTGAGATATCTCAACTAACTATAACAATGAATATTATAAAAATGTTTATCATCTGTTGCCTAAATGAAATGAATTTTATATTGGTAAGCTAACAGATGTTATAGGTCGTTACAAGCACATTGATTTATTCGCAAAACTATGCAAACCTTGTACAATAGCTATTAGGTAATCATTTTGATAATCATTACTCCTGTCTCTATCTATACCTTCCGCCGCCTAACTTTGCCTAAAAGTTCATTGCCCCGACTAGTACCACAAAAACTATAAAGGTATAATTCCAATAATTGAATAGGCACTATACCGTTAAGCGATTCGAACACAATCCGGGAGTAACGTTAAGACGTCGCATAAAAAATGTATCTCAATAATGCGTCAAAACTGAGTATTTAGTAATGAACTTTTAGGCAGATTTATATGGCGCGTGGTAAATAACGATTCTTTTCGCAATATCTCAATCCGCGTTCTCACCGACACATGCCTAAAAATACTTTTAGATCGCAGCCACAGATTACTTAGTTTTTTTTTTTTCTAGAGGGAAAATGACTTATGAGCTCCATCGATCAAACCCCAGACCCTTGCGACCTTTTCTTTGCTTTATTGTGAACTGAATTGTAAAGGAATAGTTTCTTTTCTCTGGAAGTACACTCCCGTATACCTTTTAGGTTGATGTATAGCGCTTAAAATGTGACCCTGACACAGGGGATGATTCAATCGTCTTGTCCCTTTCCGAAATATTGACTCATGGTATCTTGAAAGTGTTTTTTTATTATTTAATCAAAATAATAGAAAAATGAAATAATAATTGATAAAATGAGATGGTACACAATTAAATGAAACTATCGCGAAAGTGGAATGATTTTTTTCGTGACTGTTCACCAATATTCATTGGTCTGTCATAAAAAAGGGTCAAATTTCTGTACAAGTTAATTAGAACATTTCGGAAGACAGTTAGTCTCAATTTCATTCACTTTACCTACCTGCTTTCTTACATAATAATAATTAAGTAAATAAATGTTAATTTTAGGTTCCAAACCCCATACTCATAATTAGTTACATTCTTACAAAAACGTTATTTTTTGCAAATCAGACTTATAATACCTTTTTATAGAAATGTTCTAAAACTACAAGGTTTTCAAAGAAACGTATTTTGCCACAACGGGACGGAATCCTTCTTAAGCGAATCGGACTCGCACTTGGCCAGTTTTTACTTGACGCCAGTTGTTTATTTATTCAGTTCAGTTTCTCCATACAAAATTAATTTATGCACCGATTTCCTTAAGCCTCAGATGGAGTGTTAAATGTTGTGTAAGTCTTGTTACTTTTAAATGTTATTTTTGTGTTTTATTTTATCTAAATACATTAAAGAATTATACAATACATTTTTTTTTGTGGGGCACTGCGCCTATAGACATCATCAGGGGTTTTTCATATTTTGAGTGTGACCTTTATTAATTTTTAACTGACTTCAAAAAAGGACCAGTACTTATATTAATTCGTTTGAATTTTTATAATTAGGTAAGTTTGGGTTTTTCTTACTTGCAATGATTAAGATGAACAAGAGGACGTCCCTATTTTCTTTGTCAGTTTTGTTACTTTATTTCGTTACATTTTATATGAATCGTCACAAAATGGACATATAAAAATTGTGTGAAGGTACACTTAAAATGAAAACCCTTATCGACGGCAGCACTGAATAAAAAAAATGTAACAGAATTGAACCGACTACAAAAAACCATGGAAATATTTTTCTATCAGTCTGAAGTCCGTGCCTCAGCACGAGCCAGCAGGAGTGATTTAGCCCAATATAATATAGTATGTAGGTGATGTAGACGACTATAGTTCTACTCCTGCTGTCTTCTGCTGAGGCACCGACTTCAGACTGGTAGAAAAATATTTTCATGGTTTTTTTGTAGTCGGTTTCTATTTTTGTAATATGGGTAAGGCCGCGAAATTTTAACCAATGTGACATAGAAATAACATAAAAAAAATACGTGACGTTACCATAAAACGTAACGCAAATTTTTATAAAGCCTAGATCAAACTGGTAAAAATTCCCATTAGATAACGTATGTATGAAAAAAAAAATACATGTCATATAATAAAGTGAAGTTTTTATTTTTACTAGAACTTTCTGACGATACTGATCTTAATCTGTCCTATATGAGATCTATAGAGCTAAACATGAGAATGTGGAAGTAGAAGTACCCTCTAGTTGACGAACATCTTTCCAAAAGTGTATCTTTACATGCCTCTCTAACACTGACAATAAGGTGCACATTTATAAGCATAACGAATTTGGATGTGGTTTTTTTTTATTCGACTGGATGGCAAACGATCAAATGAATAAGAGATCACCACCGCCCATAAAAATCTGCAACGCCAGGGGTATTGCAGACGCGTTGCCAACCTAGAGGCCTATGATGGGATACCTCACGTGCCAGTAATTTCACCGGCTGTCTTACTCACCACGCCGAAACACAACAGTGCAAGCACTGCTGCTTCACGGCAGGATCAGCGAGGAAGATGGTGGTAGCAATCCGGGCGGACCTTGCACAAGGTCCTACCACCTAGTTGTGGGCATGCTTGTGACTTTACAAGCTATTAAATACCTCAAAGAAATGGCCAAAACCCTAAATCACAGGTTTTACCAATTTAGGAAGTAGTATCTTAGTTGAGTGGACAATGTAAAAAGATGTTTTTGGAAATAAATTATTATGATTATTAAGTTTAGGTAACAAATGAACTAAGTAGGTAAGTGAATCTCTCTGTTTGTCTCTCACTTTAAATACGCTATGCATGTAGCAGGACGTGAACACAGAACTCGCCACAATTCTCTTGTGCCGATCCCTGCACCTACAGATTAAAATTTATTTAACTTCAAAATATCCATCTAACTAACTTACTGTGCGTGCAGTCATTGGAAACCTAATAATAAACTGGTGTAAGTTAGAATTTTTCTGTGTGAACTTTCCTTTACCACATTTTTTCGTTACGTTATGTACAAAATACGTAGCATTTTGTAAAAATGTAACGTAATCGTAACGAAAGTGTAACGTATTTTATACAAAAAATCGTTTATCATGGTGAATAACGACATTTTGAACATAATAACACATGCCACTTACATGGAAAAGATTACCCTATCGTATGAAAAAACAACCAGTTAAAAATAATCACTACTTACCCTTAAAATCGAACAAGCACTTTCGACGTTTTTTCGAAAAAAAACCTCCGCGTCACTTTTGATGGCTGTTTGTCAACAAACTGATGAGATTTATTTATCTCATCGATGTTGCCCTATTAGAGTATTAGTTGCCAGTGTACAAAAACAAATTTCTACCGAAATTGGCGTTAAAGGTAGCTTAATTAAGCGTCACCTAAGTATTCGTAACGAAAACGTGGTTTTTTGGCACGTGAAAAGAAATAAATATAAAACATGAAAATTATTTGATTATCATGATTCCGCAATCGGTAGGACTATCGTTATATCATAAAATTTGTTTAAACAAAATCATGATCATGAGAAGTTAAATAACATGAAAATAATAAGGTATTAAGTACTCGTGGTCAAAAAAAATAGTCAATTTTCGTTACGTTTTGGACGGTAATATATTTTTATTATTTTTTTAAAAGGGTTTAAATCAATTATCTCATTTGCGACCTTGAGAGTTTATATCGTGTCATATAATAAAAAAAAATTAAACCTCTATGTGTTATCAGTTTTTTTTTAGCAGCGTTCCAAATTTGAAACGTCCAAATTGGTCAAAATTCGCGGCCTTACCCATATATAAGTTTAGTTTCTTGGTTGCACAAATTTTGACCTCTTTATAAGTTGAAAATACAAACTGAAATAAAGATGTGCCACACCACTGCTGGACCGTAAAAGTAAAAATTTGGAATTGAAATAAAAAATACAAAAAGATTCCAAAAAAAACAATCTTAACTACGCTCCGTTGATTTTATTTCAATATTATCATCTCAAATTGGCAGCCTATTTTCTCTAGTGTGTAACCGACTTCAAAAACAGAAGATTATCAATTCTATTCCATGGATGCCAGTGTATATCGCACGATATTTCTCGCATCGTCTAAATAAGGTTTTACGCGGTGTTTGTAAGCCAAACCAGACAATTTTCCGTAATGGAAATGGATATTAAATTATAATATGACGCGACATGTAATATAGTAGGTAAATTGCTCGCGTAATGCCGTCTCGTATGGGGATCGTTAGTCGTGCGTGACTTAGGTATGGCTATATTAGGTTGCAGGGGGTTATTCTGAGCTTAGGGAGGCCTGACAGTGATTCGGAGAATGACGCCATTTTGTGTAATTCTACAGGATGTCTCCAGGGGGCCATGGGGCTTTAAATTCAAATTTCGGTTCTACTCACAAAACTAAGCTACTCTTGTTTTGAAACATTTTCAAAAAACTTAAATTTATATCATTTATTGATCCTCAAAGTTTAATTGTCAAATCAGTCTATCGGACATATTCATATTCATATTTATTCATTCAAATGCATGCTCATTATATTAATAGATGGTAGTAAATTAAATTGTGGTGTTTTCGCTGTCTTTTGGTATGGGGGCCTTGAAATAACTCTTGATATCTCCAAGACAAACCAATCAATGTGCCGTCGATTTAGTATTGTATCGCATACATTGAAAATTAAATTTAATTTGTATAAAAAAAAAGAAATTAACAATGGTCACATTTTATTAAATTAGCAGAACAAAAGTAGCTCAGTTATGCGACTACAATCAAACCCTGGATTTAAAGCCCCATGGTCAGAGACTCCGTGTATATGTCGGCGGCCGATCGTAAAATCCGCCAGATCACGAAATTCCTAGGCATATCGTGAAATGCCGCCATTTCATGAATTGGCTAAGGGACATCCGCCATATCGTTGATAACTCACCGTTTAGCGATTTGCCTAGCGACGTTTAGGCAGATCATGAAATTCCTAGGCATATCATGAAGCGCCGCCATTTCATGATTTGGCCAGTTCAGGCAGATCATGAAATTCCTAGGCATATCATGAAACGCCGCCATATCGGTTCTGGCACTTCGCCGGCCGCTGCCGCGGCACGCTCGCTTCGCTCGCTCGGCTCGTGCGTCGTAATCACAATGAATACTAACCACTCCTCGCTTCGCTCGTCGTACCTAAATTTTTCTATATAAATAAATAACAACTAGTGAATACTTTATTTACCAACAAAATTCTAAACCTAAAATACGGGCAGACGTCCACGGTTTTTTCACATTGTGCACAGAATCCGTTTGATTCACATAAAAAGAACGGAGCTGATGTTCAAAAGCTTCTTTTGCACTTCTATTTTGAATTCAATCACTATTTTCGGTTTAAAGATCATTTTGTTGACGCCGACATTTTTTCACGCGCTAAACAAACACGGGCGGTCAGCTGGTCACGGCCGCCATTGCATACGCAGCGCCACCAGTGGCCAAATTAAAAACTATTTTACGATGTCCCGGTATAGAGCTAGGAATATCGACGAATGCGTTGCTCTAATCGATCTGCCGTATTATTTCTCAGGCGCATCGTGATATGCCTGGCCAACGTTTAGGCATATCATGAAATGGCGGCGTTTCACGATATGCCTAGGAATTTCGTGATCTGGCGGATTTTACGATCGGCCGCCGACATATATAATTAATAATCCCTTGATCCTACTATTATAATATCCTTCGAGTAATAGTACATTACTGCAGAGTGCAGTAAGTAAGCCATCCTGGACGTGTAGAAGTTTGATGGCCGAACCGCCAGGTGAGGCCAGCAGTGATACGAGGCTAGGATGGCGATTACTGGTCGAAGCTTGTATAGTGCTTTTCTCAAAAATGATGATGATGGTGATAATGAAATGACTGATTATGATTATGATGTGATGATGATGGTGATGGTGATAATGATGATTATGATGATTGATGATAGTTGATGGTGATGATGTTGATGATGATTGTTAGTCATGGTGAGGATGATGTAATGATGATGATGATGATGATTGATGATGGTTGACGGTGATAATGATGATGATTGTTAGTCATGGTAATGATGATGATGATGATGACGATTGATGATGATGATGATTATTATTATTAGTCATGGTGATGATGATGGTCGTTGCTAGTGATGATGATGATGATAGTGATGATGAAGATGATAAGGATGACATGGAACCATTTCAAAACACCCAACACTGCCGCTCGGCCCGCGCGCTGTTTGTGATGTGACGGGTTCTAAATTTTAAAAGGAACCCGTTAGGTACTGTCCAGGAAGTAATTTCATACTTACGAAATGAGTATGTTTGTTAACCGTCATCTCGTGATTTTAGGTCGTCCTGTTTTCCTACTACTGGAACCTTGCAACTCCAGCATTTGATTGTTTGAAAAGATGGGAACTGGGTCTTTGCAACACATTGCTACTTCAACAAGAGGATTTCCCTGTCAATTGGATTTTTATTTGCCAATTCCCATAGCTTTGTGCTTGTAATAGTTTGTGGGCGAAAACAGGGCTAATAGAAGATCTAATACTCCTCCATTTAACGGAATAGTTGAGCGTAACATCAAACTCTTTCGAACCTTTTAAAATCTAATTTTACTACCAAAATAGAAACATCAACCAAGCTAGAATATTCCATTCCATTCTAAAAGCAAAGGCTTAAGGAGGAGTATTTCGTCATAGAATAAGACACCGGCCTGTATAAGTGTTATGTTATCTCATCGTTACTAAGCTCACCCATAAAACAGGACCTATTAGTGAGATAGTGAGACGACGGAGTCCTGTAATAAGTAAGAAAGATAAAGATAGAGAAAATACAGGGACACCGAGAAATATAGGTTCTCAGATGATTGGAACGAGTTAAGGCGCTTACTTGTCGAGTTTCCTTTTCATATCTTTACAATAAATAAAAATACTTAATTTATTTATAAAATACTAGCCGTTTCCCGCGACTCCGTCCGCGTACAATTTGGTTATCGCTATCCCGTGGGAACTATGCAATTTTCCGGGATAAAAACTATCCTATGTGCTTCTCCGGGGCTCAATCTATCTGTGTACCGAATTTCATCTAAATTGGTTTAGCGGTTAAGACGTGATGAAGTAACAAACAAACAAACAAACATAAACAAATAAACAGACTTACAAACTTTCGCATTTATAATATTAGTAGGATTTGACACTAATAAGCTATGTCATTAGCAAGTAATAAACACAGGCTTAGTTTTTCCCGGAAAAATGCAGGACTCCCTCGTAATGCAGACAAAGTCGCGAGCAATAGCAAGTTGCTTGTCGAAATGAAAAAAGCGTTCTATTATAAAGCGGAAACTGTGAACGAGCAATTAGGAGCCATCGGAAAAAAAACAGTTGTCAATTTAGGAAGCGTGAAAAAACTGTATTGTTACTGTTTTTGTATTGTCAGCTTATGGAGTCCCTTTTCCGCTTCGTTGGTTCTTTTCGCGTTAACTGACAGAAGTCTTGACATTAAGAAGCATTGATTAGGGTCTTTAAATTTAATCATTATAATGCGAGGGGAGCGACGTGACAACGAATTTGCTACGAACAGCAAATTTCATTGAGAAAATTGCAATTACATTTTAAGGCAGTACTTGCTCTAGAATTTTCTAGCAGAGGCAGAAGTTTTCTATAGATGGGCAATGAATCTAGCATTAGACACTAAACAGCCTTTATCACAGTTTAGATCGTATAGCATTTATTCAATTTAGGCTATAACAAACACTCACGAATGTTAAAAATCTACCACTACCGTTTCTAAGAAACCTCTGTTAAGGAGACACCCACAAAAAAATCAACGAGTAATATATTTATGTTTTAAAACATATTTACAATGGTTTTTAATGACAACAGGTACAGTACTCGTAGATTTACTATTTGAAGAAACCCAATGCAGATAGGAATTATTTCCGAAAATCCCTGTCTATAATAATAATCATGGATTCTGTATTACGCCTTAGATATTAATGTCGTCTTGACAATAGTTATGAACAAAATTTGCTATGCTAGAAACTGGAAGTATGAAATACCGCATAGGCTACTTTTTGTACCTACCAAAATTTCACCAGAATATGAATAAAATGTCAAACTTCCAACCACTACGATTAGAGAAATGAAATTACGAGTGTTTTTTTAAGTTTGATGTCGAAATAAAGTAATTATGTCTATGTCTTTTGTCTATGTCTTTAATTAAATTCACGATGTAATTTTCGAGATTTTTTTTTATGAAATTTCGTACTTAATTTCTATTCAATTGCTAGCTTTGATGAGTCTAATTTATTATAATTTAAATTATTTTCCATCTCAAAGTCACGCATCTTATTAAGCTTTATTTATGTTAGAGATATTACGACAACAAACAGTTGTCTTTTTGATCATTCCGCCACACCTCACGCCCCAGTGACACCCACAACGCTGTTATTTCTACTTTGGCACCTTTTCCGTCAAGATCCACCCACCCGTGAAACTTTTATGTGGATACGAAAGACGCAGATGTAAAAGAAAACGTATAAGTAACGTAAGAAATTTAAGTTTGCTATGTTGTCTATAAAACTAAGTATTTGTCGTCGCTACTTTGAAAAAATATCGTATTTTAATCTGTCATCTCCCAGGATAACAGGATCAAAGGAATTTCGGCACAAATTTGTGCCTCTGGGAGAGGACAGGTTAAATCGATACGTCAGCAAAGATACCTTCGTTATAATCTTAAAGTTCACTCAGAAAAGTTATTTTAAATAATAATTTTTTAATAATATTTTTAGTTAAGTACTTACCTACTCAAATTCGGGCTAGCACCGCTGTGTATTCAAAATTCATATGCGACATTACTTTTAAAATTTACCGCGACCTTTATCGTAGAGGAAAACATCGTATAAGGAAACTCGCACCAACCTGCGAAGCAATTCAATGCCATGTGTGAAGTTCCCAATCCACACTGGGCCCACGTGGGGACTACGGCTTAAGTCTCTAATTCTAAGAGTAAGGCTGTACCCAGCTGTGGGACGTACATATATAGGCAGGGACATCGGAATACTGGGAATAAAAGTTAGGATTCAGTCCTAACACATTTCTTCACGAATGCTGTTTATTATCTGACTTATGGCATAGATAACAAAAAAAACACATTAGGTATATCGAATTCTTTTGAATAATATTCGCTTGCTCTCGTACCAGTATAGAATTGTATAATATACATAAACTGAAGAGCCACTAAGTAATGCAAGTCCATGAAACTTGGACGTTCGACACGTCACAATGTGCTATTGTGTCTGTACTTTTATAAAGATTGCTTCAAAAAGTGCAAATTACTGTTCTGTCGTCCGAATGTAAATGACTTTTAAATTTTGCCACACTTTAATTGTGTAGAAAACTTGAACAATTTTTAACGTGGGTTTCAATAAATACATAAGGTAGGTATTGTGTAACCATTGGAATTACGAAAAGTTGTCATTTATTTTTAAAACTTTGTGCGCTGGGTCTTAGGACATTCTAAATTTCGCTAATTTGGATTTATCTCTGAGTCAAACTAAATAATTCCAGCAAAACAAACGCATACTGCAGAATCCCGAATAATATTCCAGTAAAGCCTGCACCAACGTCCATCTCAATTGGCCATCGCAGATATCATAGCTCAGCGAACTATTCGAGCACAGTGCCAAGAGTGGAAAAGAGTTAAAATACTCAATAGTTAATATCTCATTGTAGGATAGCGGTTAGTTCCAATGGAAATGCCGAAAAAAGTTGTTAATAATGTCCGGCTACGGCTTATGGAATCGCAAATTTCGGGCTAGTGACTATCGCTGAAACAAACTAAGTAAAACACAGCTGAGATAAATGCGAATCCCGTTGACCATCAGTGGTGTAGCGGTATAGCACGCGGTACGGATTACCGAGGACCTGGGTTCGATTCCCAGTGATGGTCTTATTTTTCTGTTTTTTCTGTGCATCTATATTTCAGTTTGTATTTTCAATTTAAAATACTCCGTCTCTAATCCAACTAGTCACTGTGAACTTACAGTCTAAGAAATTAGTCGTACTCATGAATATTTTATATCCACTCTATTTGAGAGCAAGCTGGTGTAAGGGATTAAACCAACCGCACTGCTAATCGCTCCGCTAGCCTCATACTAGTGCGAGGCCGGATTGTTTAACGCGCAGAAACTTTATCACATTTACCATTTCTTAACTTCAAACTATCCAGCTTAACAGAAAGAAGTAGTAAAAGCCATTGTGATTCCGAGTGCGTGTAAGAGTAAAGAGTATGCAGAGGCACACTTAGAGCGAATTTTTTCTTTTTCTTTCGGAGCCATCGAGTTGGTCATCCATCACTGTTTTGTTGAAGTTATTTCATTTACCACATAATATCAGCATCTTTATCACATAATAAGTTTGAAACTTGTTGCTATGGAGGAGCGGGGCTTCCTGACACAGGTTTGCATACCTACTAGGAAGTTCCAATCACTGATGTCAAATAGACTTAAGTTTAAAGTAAATAAACAATTTTCATTTTCATTCATTTCATTTCATCAGCCTGGTCTTCAGCGTACCTTTACTTTTGGAGTGTAATTAAACTTACTCTGGTTTTTAACGACGTACGTACGTGAATATGTATATCATCAAATAAGTAGGTATGTCAACTTTATCTTCCTAAAGTAATTCTACATAGGATGGCCTTGAGTCACAGCATAATAGGATAGTGTAGCCATAACATGCATCTAGTACGATATTTGTCATAACAACTACCTAAAGTCGAGCTGACTTGAGAAGGTATAGTTTCCATATTTGACAGTCAAAGTAAAACAGTTTTACACTTACAAGTCTCCTTAAATCAGAAATAAGATTGCAAATTTCAACGCCTGTCAATGTACTCGTAATTTTGTTATCTAAACAGTACATTTAAGTACACACACTCACATAGATTAGTTGTTTCTCTCTTTTTATTTATTTGCTGCCCTGCGTGGTTAGTGTGAGCCTGTTTAGTTAAAAATATTATTTTCTTGAAAGACTTGTCTCTCGTGACTAAAAAGACAGAATTACTGAGTAATTAACCAGCTGGCTTTAAAGTAATGAATTTGTTTAGACTTTTTTTTCACGGTGAACTTAGAATCTCCTTTTAAATTTTACACTTCACCTCGAAAGTCTACTATTACGTTTTCAACCAAAGTTTAGCTTATTTACTGTTTAAAAAAAATGAAAAAGAAACAAAACGGATGAAAACCGGTCGACTTTAATACTTTTACTATTTAGACAAATTTTATGTCTTTTTCTTTGTAGTTACAAACTACAGATCGCCCCCGGTCTGAAACAAAGATATTCCATCGCCTTTGTACATCTTCTTCCCTTTTTATCTATTAATTTGTAATATTTTATGAACAATAAAGAGTTATTGTGTAATACAACGTGCGTTATTAGGCGATATTACGCAAAAAAACTACCTTTTCTATATTCTAAGACAGCCCCGCAAATGACTGTTTTAATTAACGTCTTTTTTCTTTTCAGCAATTCGTCTGGAGCGACTTTTCCGAAGAGTACATACCGACGGACCGCAAACACACATTTTACCCCTCGGTGATCATAAACGAACACCTCTATGAAGTGAAAATAACAGACGTGCCCGTCATCCCCTACTTTCCCATCAACTCCTACTATGAATGGGCGCACTACCGCTTCTACGGTCTACGAAACGCCACCGCGTACATCTTAGTCTTCGATTTATCCAACGTCGAGACGTTCCAATATATCCGCACGCTACGAGACCAAATGGTCGAAAGCCGGGACATGAGAAACGTACCAGTTCTCGTTGTTGGGAACAAACAAGACTTGCTGTGTAGCAACACGCCATCGGCAGCCAGCGGGCTCCAACAGTTGGCAATAGCTGAAAGTGCCTGCGGAGACTCGAGAGAGAAGCGACGTAATATCGTCAACCTTGTCCGCAAACACTGGAAGTGTGGTTACGTTGAGTGCTCTGCTAAATACAACTGGAGGGTGATAGCTGTGTTCAAAGAACTCATGGAGATGATTGACGCTCTAGAATGGAGTGGCAGCGGTAAGAGCTCCGAGCCACCCCCAGATTCGTCCGCTGGAGCATCAGAGAATAGATGTACTGTTACTTAGCACCATACTATGAGTTATAAAAAACGATTGAAAGAAGAATTGAAAAGGTTCTGTTGATGGACAATGTTTAGTGAAGTATAGTGACGAACGCACACTAGAATAGTTACGTTGTCGATGTTGAGCATAGTTGAGTAAAGAGTTAAATATATAAGTAATAAGTTTTTGCAAATATAACTTAGTAGGCGTGCTTGTACAGGACAGCACGGGTATGTTAAAATGTTTTAAACTTTCACGATTCTCACTCAGAACTAATATATTTCGGGACTTGGTCACGAGTACTATTTATTGGTAGAATTACCTCGACGTTTCGACCATATTGCAGCGGCCGTGGTCACGAGTCAACTCACGACAATTTTAGTAAATGGTAAAAAAAAGAAAGAAAAACAGTTATTGCCACAAAACACATTAAATAAGATTTCATACAGAATCTAAGTTTCCAATTTGTGACAATGTGTGATACCTAGTAGTCGTGATTAAGTCCCGAAATATATTAGTTGTGTGGTTTATGTTTCTAATAAGTGCTAATCATGATTGGTAATGCATCATAATACCGCAATGGTCTAAAATATTGTGTAGGTAAAAATTTCATTAGTCTTCTTAGATTTTTTTTTTACTTCGGTATTATGATGCGTACCAACTCAATTAAGTGTTTTACTTTCCTACATATACCTGTATTCTCTGGAATTCAGTAAATTAATCAGCCAGTGATTGTGTTATTTCAACTAAATAACACTTGTCAATGTTTTTCAAAAAAAAATATTGAGTGAGTGCAAAGTGTATCACGGCAAAGACCTGACGTTATCTAGAATAAAAGGTTTCAGCGATAAGTTTTTGTTAAAAATTTCATTTTTAATACAAGTTATTTTGCTATTGTACCAAGTTTTAAGTCTATGCCAGTATGCCACCTTTGAACCTCCTCTCTGTGAAGATGATTCTGAATAAAACGAGAGAATTTCACTGCCCGATTTTTGTATTGTCACCAGAGTTAAGTAGGTATGGCAAATTTCAGCTCAACCGGATACCGGGAAGTGGCAGAAAAACAGTGTGCAAATTTTGAAATCACGATTTACAAAGTTACACGTACTTATACGTATTATATTGTATTCCGATCCAATTTATGACAAGCGTAAACAAAGACGCGATTAACCCGCCAGACCATAGACATTTAGTGATGTGAAATATCGCAAAATAATGAATCTGTTCAGTGAATCGATTATTTATTAATTGAACAGATCAGCGTTTTTTTGTCTATTTATTATTTACAATACTTGATTTAATTCCAAAGACTGTTTATTCAATTATAAAAGCAGTAACTATTTTTTATTTTTAAGGAAAGTAATAAAAATCGCTTATTCATCCGCGCATTAATTGATTTTTAAAATGTCAAATTTTCCACCATCTCTACGCTAGTCCATAAGATGCTAAGATTATAAAATACACATGTTTCAATCAAGTAAGTAATAACGTCAGATTTTGACAATGATTTTTCAAATGATTTTTTATTATTGAAATCAAGTGGATTTTGGTAAAAAAATGATTAGACATCTAGTTAAAAGACACGAATTATAGATAAATGTGTTATTGATTCGATCCAGTGAGTGTTTATTCAATAATTTTGATGAAATCGGTTTTTTTACACTTTTAATAAATTGCATAGGCAAAACGTATACATACACACTTTGCAAGTATATTATAAAAAAAACTTTACAATGGAGTATTCATTGGACTTACTCAATCACTAAATAGAACATTCTAGATTAATTTTGTGATTTACTTTGTATTTTTTTGACTTATTGATTGATTGTGTTAACTGTTTTTATGCTGACAAAATGCCAACTGTATTAAATATTATTCAAAAAATCTTATGACAGCTTCATAAATCAAGTTAGCTAAGTATTTATCTATAGAAAAATCTAACTTAACTTAATCTTTACTTGTAAGACTTTTTGAATTATTTTAGGTAACTTCTTTTCCAGGGTACTTTTGTACTTTTGTACTCAAATCTATCAAAAATAAAGTACATCTAAAATAAGCTAACTTACTCTTGAAATATGCAATTTATTTGGATTTGAAATATGAAAATATTTATATCATGTACAAACATTTTGTTTTGAGGAAATGTTTGCTGCTCTGCCAATATACGCTGTAAAAAGCAAACATCCTGTTTCCATGTATTGAACGAACGAACGATTGCTCGCTTAGAACTGTTTAGAACACTAGAAAATGCAGTTTTAGTTGAGGCCCAACAAAACCCCCATAAAGTGTCAAAATCAGATCTATAAAGTTTTTTTTTCCGGCCTAATAAGGGTTTCTATGACTGGCTACGAGTAGTTGGCGCTAGTATCCATTATGAGGTGAGTTTGACAACTTTAACATTTGTGTGACGTTTGTGATTGGTTAAATATTTAACAAGACTAAAACGTCAAACGGACGTCACGATACTACCGCCATCTAGCGATATTTCGCATGTCAAGGGATATTCAGCGTTTTCGCAGCGTTTTTTTTCGTCATTACCATTTCGGCATGTTTTATTTAAACAGATGATGCTTAGGGTTAAATTTTTATGAAAAACATAAACAATACTAGTAAACAATATAATGCTAAATCTTGCGTGATCAAAAATTCTTGCTTCTTCTTCCGCTGTGCTTATAAACGTGGGATAGTAGGTAATGACGTTTAACCGACCGGTTAAACCGCTCGAATATACACCCAAATACTCGTTACAAATACACATATTATGATTTAATTATGTTTTGAAGTCAGCCAGATTTAAAAAATATAATGCTAAATCTTGCGTGATCAAAATTCTTGCTTCTTCTTCCATTGTGACCGTTATTGTGAATACAGTTGTTAATTAATGCGGTATCACTATGACGTTTATTATGAAAAGATTCCATGGCGGCTCATGAATCAAAGTCCTTGACCGTACGTGCCTATTCGTGGCATAAACAACTAAGTCCTTGTATCTTTCGGTAGTACCGTTTGCGCTACTAAAGCGGGACCGTACCAAGTAATACCGTTTCGGGTAACCGCTTGAGATTTACGGCCGAATACGGCGTTTCGGTGCGGTATTAAGACCGCAAGCAATTCTGCGAGTTGTGGTGTGGGGGAATCTTTACTTAGGGCACGCTACTGTAGCTCAGTATCTGTCGTTGCGTGTACAATCACCATCAGATATTTTGGAGCGGCCAAGGTGATCAAAATTATCGGAGCATGAACTCTAAAGCCTTGAGAATAGAGTGCATATTCGGATATTTTTGACCACGTCGGCTGCTCTGAAATATTGGATGGCGACTGTACACTTAAAACAAAGTACAAAAGGCTAAGTTGAGAGATTAAAGTCTTCTGTTTTTGCGAAGCTCGTTTTTTCTACACAATATATAGTATAGTAATGTTTTGTCAGCCGTAGGACGTCCATTAACTGTTAGTCCTCTCCCATAGACGTCTAGCTGCTTCGGTTGGAAGCGGTATGCATCTACCGTGAACTCACGGCCTTCCGAATGTTTGTTCTCGGGTCTTGGATGTTTAATATGTATTTAAGTATGTATTTATCCATATAAGTATGTTTATCCGTTGCCTAGTGTCCATAGTACAAGCTTTGCTTAGTTTGGGACTAGGTCAATTGGTGTCAAGTGTCCCATGATATTTAATTATTATTATTGTAAAGATTGCACAAACCTGCAAATATGTTTCTAATAATCATTCTGAGCGGTCTTTGCCCAGCAGTGGGACGTGTATCGGCTGGAATAATGAATATTTAGGTACAGTTAGTAAAAATCAAATAATAAAAAGAAACTTTAGGAGAAAGAACAGTTTCGGTCACAATTTACGAACCCTTTTAGAACCATTTTACGACTTTTCGCTCTTAAAAGATTGCAGTGGCTGCTCAGTAGGTATAAAAAGGAGATACAAAAACGGTTCTACCGCTTAGAATGAGTTTTAGGAGACTTTTTCTGCTTTACCTAAAATATAAAGAGAGAGAAATTAACACGGTAAAAATATCACGATGTTTCCTTTTTTTGCAAGTAACACATTTGCTGAACAAAAAAGTTGGATAAAGATAATAGATAAAATAAGAAACGTTCATTAGGTATAATGCACTTTAAAAAAAACACTACAGGTTTGTTTTAAACCTAACCTAACCTAAACCAATATGTGGAATCCATGACCAAAGTTTGTTTACCTTAATAGGTAGTTTCTTTTTAACTTGTATTTTGACACATTCCTATTCATTTAAGTCAAATTAAAATAACTTCAGTTTTAATTGATCAATCTAATTTCGTGCCTCCGTCAAGATGGAGAAACCATTAATTAGTCGAGTACCCGATTATTGGCTGCCATATTTGCTAAGCAATAATAGTACCCAAATTATCTGGCAATAATTGAGGCAATATCATAACGACCGTTTTTTTTTTCAAGGAAAAAATAAACCAGCCTATCAGATTTTTTCCATGGCTTGATTCCCGCATGTGTCAAATTTAATGGTTTTATGTTAACGAAATGTACCCTTTAAATTCGTTCAAGTCCACGGTTTTTATATGAAGTACAGTTTAAAAAGTGATCTCAAACACTGCTTCAAGCGATTATGATATTTCCAGCTTGATACCTATTGTCCTACCCATTGAAACAGTGCCATCTCTCGTTTTTAGTGAGAAATACCTGTATACTGTATAAAGAAGTGCAGCCATGTTGTACCTACGTACTTACGATAGATGGCGCCTAGCGACAAAGAGATACACAAATCTAATTAAAAATAACCGCATCGAGAACACATTGAGGAATTTCGCCGTTTATGCCATAGCGTGGCTAGTGAATGGTGAATTATTTAATTTCAAATAATTGTCCTATTTTTTTAGGCTCTGCGTTGTGCTTCTTCTGTGTGCTTCCTCTAAAGTTGTATCTAGTTAATATTTTTTAATATGGATAATAATATTTGTAATAATTAAACCCTTTAAAAATCTTTATAAATTTATATCAATAATTTAAACATAATGTTCACTTTACCGTGTCAAACACATTTGCAAAATGTTCGCGCGATTATTGTAGTGAATGCGAATATTCCATTCATCCATCAGTGATGAGTCAGAAACCAACCTATATAACTCTCTGCTCAAATATTCGAGATTCTTTTTCAGACATCTGGTATATATATATAAACGTATCTAATCTCAACTCGTAGGTTTAGGTACTTTAAAATCCGCGGTTTTTAAAGGCGCCGTCGACGCGCGTTTGCAGGCGCGTTTTTCTTTTCGTTTGTATCGATACAAACGCTCGTTAACGGCGCTTTTAAGAAACGCGGTGTGTGTGCCGATGACTAATTAAAAAATACATTCGAAACGGGTCAATGTTTTATATCCTGCTAACATTAAAATTGGCGTATTCGCCGAAATTTTATATATAAGAATGAGAGAGACACACTGTACAATTTCTTCAGTGTACGCCAGTGTAATAATGCAATATAAAATGTAGGCTGTATACTAGAGATTGTTTAAAATATGTATACATTTTATTTTGCCAAATATAATAATACTGTTAAAATAATTATATATTACGATTCATTGTTTTCGCAGTTACAATTCGTTGCAAAATAAGGTTCACATTAAATTGTGATCAAAAATGTTCTTGTAAATATTGTGAGAAAGTAGTTTAGCCATGTTGCAATCTTGTAAGGTAGGATAAATTTGATAAACACCTTTCATTGAGATTACCTACTATTTCAATTCTTCTTAATTGCAATATGAACATCAAAATTTGGTTAAATCTAATTTTACTAATTTATTTCTATAGTTTGTGTTATTTCTGTCTACAATATTTGACCAAAGAAATTGTTTCAAGTATCTAGTCTTTACAATTAGAAGCATCACCGATGTAATATTTAGGTTATTTACTGTCAATAAAATTTCTATGTATCAACTTTAGCTTGTTAAAGGCAATTGGCGATGCACACAGTAATTATTTACGTGTTTTTAAATATTTAAATTTGTTGAAATTATATCACTTTTTAGATCTTTATTGTGGCCAAAAGTGTACCCCGTTCGATGAATGTTTGTCATTATAAAGCAGTGTTGAGCTAAATTTAATTAAAAAAGGTATTACTAGCATAGGTTAATTCTACAGACTGCATTTGACTAGCTTTAAATGCAAGTTACCATTTTACTCGCATAGGTAATGGAGCTCTTTTAATTTTGTTACACTACAAATAACTTAAATATTAAATATGTAGATTATTTATTGATCCTTAGTTTAATTGTTAAATCAATGTATGAATATCAGTGTTATCGTGGTATCTCTGATGATGTCAAATAATTAATTTACGATTACAATAGTTTCGGACGAATACGGGCCAATCAACTTTTTACCGACACTAATCTGTCCGCGACATTTTTCAAACAATTGCAGATTTTTGTAAGTAAATATGTTTTTTCTGTAAAATACATGAATACAAACCGTGAAATATCTTGTTGGAAGTACGATTTTTTGGTAACGCCAGAGACAATTGGTAACGCAGGAGACGCCCAAAGTGTCGGTAAAATAGTTGATTGGCCCATACTCGTTTGTATTAGTGCCCATTTTTTATTCTGCTAAAACCTTTGGTTAAATTTTATACATTTTTTTTTTTAAATTTTGCTCAGCTCTGCTTTTTTTAAGACCTCGATCTATACAAATGTTATGCGGTGCAATAAAAGCGTTGTGAACAATTTAATTGTTGTTTATTTAATACAGAAACCGTTTACCTTCCTTCAGGAAATAATAAAAAACGCAAACCACTCATAACAGGAGATGACAACGTACCCCTTTATCAAAAATAAGACAGCCATCATCATTTAAGCCAAGACTTGGCTTAAAGTCAAACTCAAAAGGCAGCTACGAGCAGAAATGCTTCATACGTTTTACAGTGCCATTTTTTTATCAATATCGGTTCAGCATTTAAATACAATTTTTGGGCCGTCTCTATAAAGAAAAGTACTTAAAGTAAAAAAAGTAAAATAGGTTTATTAAAATGTAAAGATTTACAAGTCTTTGTACTATTAAACTGAATAAATAAATAACCACCGTGCACTTTAAAACCCCGCGGTACTTTCGCGGTTATTTAGTAGGACAGTACTAAATCATCATCATCCCAGCCTATATACGTAACACTGCTGGGCATGAGCTTCCTCAGAATAACAGGACTTGTGCCACAATTCCCACACCGTTCCAGCGCGGATGAGAACTTCACACACATTGAAATGATTCGCAGGTTTCCTGTGACGCAGCATGTGGTGGTGATAATTGGGAACTAAAAGAATTTATTTGCTCACCCACGACCTTATGATAGCTAAGTTTATGCAAGATATGCGTGTTCATGCAGTTCCTCCACCTCCACACTGTAAGAACGCACACAAAATAATCACACAAACCCATCTATCACCACCACCACACTACACTGACGCGTTTCGAACTCAACCAGAGCTCATCTTCGGAGCAACACAACCGTACACCATGCTACCAGATGTTAGACTGGCACAGTGTGGAGGTGGAGGAACTGCATGAACACGCATGTTTTGCATAAACTTAGCTATTTATCATAAGGTCGCGGGTGAGCAAAGAAATTCTTTTAGTTAATTGAAATTAAATGTATACAAAAAAATCTATTGTAAATTATTTTTAATTTATTTTTAGCTTTCGTTTAACTTAGAACGGTTGTCATCATCATCCCAGCCTATATACGTCCCACTGCTGGTCACAGGCCTCCTCTCAGAACAAGAGGGCTTGGGCCGTAGTTCCCACGTGGGCCCAGTGCGGATTGGGAACTTCACACGCACCATTGAATTGCTTCGCAGGTTTGTGCAGGTTTCCTCACGATGTTTTCCTTCACCGTAAAGCTCGTGGTAAATTTCAAATGTAATTCCGCACATGAATTTCGAAAAACTCAAAGGTGCGTGCCGGGGTTTGAACCCACGACCCTTTGCTTGAGAGGCGATAGGTCAAACCACTAGGCCACCACGGTTGTACAAACTATATTATTGGTAAAAAAGAGAAATAGCACGCGGAATCCAGTAAAGCTTTAATTTACCACCACACTACACTGACGCGTTTCCAATTCAACCAGTGCCCTTAGTGTAAGTTTTCGGTTACAAAATACGTCTCGATCGCGTTCGCGTTAAAAAAATTCAATTTGTATGGAAACACGAACATCGAATTCGTTCCACTAGAGGCGCTGTTCGCCTCTAATATTAATATTATATAATATATAAATTGAGATTTTAACGTGAACACCATCATGACGTATTTGGTAACCGAAAACTTACACTAAGATTACAGAGCTCATTAGATGGATTTGTGTGTGTTCTTACAGTGTGGAGATGGAGGAACTGCATGAACACGCATTGCATAAGCGTAATCATAAGGTTGCGTGTGAGCAAAGAAATTCTTTTAATTCATTGATATCATATTTACCTCTGCAAGGTTACGTCTGATTCAATAAATTATGTGATAATTAGGTTTTTGTGAATGTGTTCTTACAGTATGGAGTACTGTGGAGGTGGGAGAGCTGCGTGAACATGCATTTGTAGCATATACAGCTGTCATAGACTTCGTTCCACGCTCACTCTGGCTTCAGTTCAGTCCTTCATTCTGGTTTTCTGTATTCACATCCGATTGACGAATATTAAATAGATAGATACTTAGATAGATAGCAGTGGCGCGCGTCCATAGAACCTTATCCCCACCGGTTTACCCAATATTTACATAATAGAACAAAAAGACATACAGAATTTATGAAAGATGTAAGCGACCCTTACCGCGTAAATATCTGACGCCATGCCACTGAATAGATAGATATTATTAGAAACGTTGAATTTCACCAGTCTGGACCATCAGTCCGTCAGTCTCAGAGGGTTAAACGGTAATGTTGCCGTCATTTGACCAGAATAATGGACTATCTATACTGATACCAGAATAAGCGAGTACGAGGTCTTAAGCAAATTTTTTAACCGACTTCAAAAAAGGAGGAGGTTCTATGTTCCAATGTTTGTATTTTTTTTTATAGTTTACAATCCACCCGCGACTCCGGCCTCGTAGAATTCGGTTATCGCTTCCCACTAGAACTATGCAATTTTCCGGAATAAAAACTATTCTATGTTCTTCCCCGGGACTCAAACTATCTGTACCTATACCGAATTTCATTAATATCGGTTCAGCGGTTTGGACGTGATGAAGTAACAAACAAACAAACAGACTTACAAACTTTCGCATTTATAATATTAGTGGGGTTGTATTTGTACTGTAAATATTTGTTTCTTCTCTCACGTAAGTCTATAATATATCTTAAATCGGAGGCGAACACACAAGCGAGCACTTCCGGCGAACAGCGCAATATCCGGAACAGCCTGTGCCGGAAACTAACCGGGAACTACGACTTCCGGTTGGTCTTAATAAAGCTTGGAAAGATTTTAACCGGCTTGGAAAAGTGAGGTGTTTCGAAGAAAACTCTAGAAATTGGAGTTGGAATTTGGAATTAAAGAAAGAAAGAGAAAGAGAGAGATACCTGCGACCTTATGATAGTATTGTCTATGTATACCTAGTGGCATCCACGAAGATGAGATTTGTCAAAATTAGACATTAATGACATTGTAATAAGAACCACGGCACGCGTCATCGTGAATGACTACCTATAACAGTGCATGGACAATAAATACTATAGTGAGCAAAGTAATTGTCCTGACAAGGGTTTTATCAAGCACAGAAAAACCAGGAAAAGAGACCAGCACTGGGAATACTGGCAAAGTAGAAATAAGCAACCTGAGATATGTATGCATAGGAAAAATTCGTGTCTAGATTCCTGTCCACCAGTGGTGTAGGGATTATAGCACGCAGCACGGAATGCTGAGGACCTGGGTTCGATTCTCAGTGCTGGTCTCTTTTTCTGGTTTTTCTGTGCATCCATGTCTCAGTTTGTATTTTCGATATGGTTTCACGGGATACCCGTAAAAGTAACAAATTTGGAGTTGACATAAAAAATACAAAAAGACTCCAAAAAACCAATCATAATTAAAAGGAGGCTCCAGCCATTAAACAATGTTATGTAAAATTGTTATTGAAAATAATTTTTTTTTTTTTATTGTTTGTTTGTAGTTCATTGATGTGACCTCCGCAAAGTAACGCCTGATATAAAATACTCTAAGTACAGTAATTTCACTCCCGACTCTAAACTATTTTCAGATTTTCAGTTATTTAATTAACACCTTGTATTACTAGAAAAGCCTGGCTAGGTAATAAATATCATCCTGTCGCCATTGAACGCTCGGCAGGGGAGCCATTGTGGGAGTATCCCTTCTATTGTTAGTGGTTCTTCTTATAGCGCCTTCCTGTCCATAAAGGTGGGTGGATTAGAGAAAATAGTGGTGTTGTAACAGAACAATGTTGCGTTAGTGCGTAGAATAAGGTTGGAAGCAAGCAAATATTAAAGCATAGTGGCGGCTATAATAAGCGTCAGTCAATCTCAATTAAATAGTTTATAAGTGCAACGCGAAAGATTTTTTTTCTAAAAGCCCAGTTTTATAAGCATAATTATGTACAGTCGAGTTAATAAACTTCTGAGCAAACATGTGATAAAAAATATGTAAACACGACTCTATTGCTAACGGCGTAGAAGCGTGTTCAGATATTTTTGGAGAAATTTTTCGCCTGTACCTACTATTTGTTTTTTTGTCGGCAGTATTTTGCTTAAATCTAAAATAGTTGTGACAGAAAAAAAACTGGTGTGATGCAAGAATACGGGTTCAAAGACTATACGGCGCACCAGTGTTTTTTTTATAAAGTTACTAGCTCGCCCGTCCACGAAGAACTAATAATTGTTTAAAAAAAATGTAAGTACCGCTTACACACACGTGGTAACACGTTAGTCTGTAGGGTAAGTATTTATTGCATGGGCCATGTCGTCCAAAATTAATATTTTTATTACTTATAAGAATAATTGAGAATGCCATAAGTATTGAATAATCCGTAGTTATTATTCCAAAGTAAACACAGCTTCTTTCATAAAATTATCCCTCTACCTGCCAATGAAACTACAACAAATATCAACAACATTATTAACACAAATTGCTTACGTAAGCGTTTCGAAACCCCAAGGGTCAACTTAAGCTCTTACGTTAAGTGTGTTCGAGAGGGCGGTAAATATCCTTCACTAAGTATTAAATAGGAGTAAATTCTCTTGCGAACATCCTTAGTGTAAATGATCTTGAGATGGGTGAATTTCAGTATATAAGCATATATTACAAATAGAACAATAAACTTATTGTACATACTCGCTCAATGTTATTTTATTGTAATCCCTTTAGTGTGCAGTACAGTGAGCTAATGAAATGGATGGATAACAACATCATGTTTTTATTCATTTCTGTTTATTACATTGACAGACGGCTCAGTTTCTATGAAGAGAACAGAGAGAGAGAGAAAAATCTTAGATAGTGTTATAATAAAATCTTACATACATTGACGTACAACGTACATAGTATAATAATTAATCTTACATAGTCTAATTTCACAGTCATTAAATTAAAGTCACATTAAACATTCATTAATGAAATTGTTAAATTCATAAATTTGACGGGTTACATTGATTTGACACATGAGCACAGTACAAAAATGAACTTGTATTGTGACATGAGTGAGACATTAAGAAAAAAACTACTATTTTTCTTATTAATATTTATGTCTGACTTAAAAACACTTTAGTATTGATTGAAAAAAGTCATAATCATAAATTAAGAATCTTTACACTAGTTTACAATCTTTACACTATTTTTTTATTATTCTTTAAATAGTTTGTATGCCTCTAGTGTCTGAAAAATTAACTCAATTTTATTTGTTGATTGATCCCCACAAAACAACCCTATTCTAAAAAAATATTCAAGAATCTGCCAAATTACCGTTCCCAGCAATAAATCGTAGTGATAATACAAAAGATAAGCTCAATTATTTTTGCTCCTAAAACCTATATCTATTTCTGAACATATACCGAGGGTAGATATACTTCATTTTCTGGCGGCGGTCGAGAGTCAGCTCGTCGTAATTGCATCCTGAGTTGAGTGCACGTCACCATTCAATTAATGCTGCACTATGCTGATAATGCAGCTTTGAAACAGGGCTTTATTAAGGTTATGGGCTTTTGAACTAAAGACAACATACATTTTGTTATAACAGGTATTTGTATCACCCAGCACACAGGTTTGTTACTTACTCTTAGTGTTATACCAACAGCCAAAAATGTGGTCCACCACCATAAAGTTCATAATCGTTTGCATGTCATAAAACAATAATGCCAATAGGCGTGTCTGTCAACTTGAAAGTTCGACTTTAACGACATATTCATTTAATAGGAACATGTTAAAACATTGATATAATACTTATTTGGCTGATGGTACAGTAAAGAGCCATTGTATTGTATTTTATTACGAATAAGTAAAAAACTTAGCTGCCGACAGGGGAAGTTGGAAATCCGAGGGAGAGGCCTTTGCCCAGCAGTGGACATAGAAAATGGCTAATAAAAAAAAGGAAAAAAAAAAAGTAGGTAGGTACGAGTATCAAGCCGTTTAGTGCCCTAGTGGTTTGACCTATAGTTTCTCAAGCAGAGGGTCGTGGTTTCGAACCCTGAAATGCATCTCTGAATTTTTCACAATATATGTGGGAAATGACGTTTGAAATGCCTCATGAGTTCTTCCATGAAGGAATAATCATCGTGAGGCCCACGTGAAGCCTGTAAGCACTCGGCCTATGGCGAACTACATTACTAGCTTTCTTAGGGTGCCTTTCCACCCATCACTGAAAAAAAAAAAAGGATAGCTGAAGTAGTTTGGCTACTTGAGGTTTAGCCAAAATTTACTAAGTAGGAACCAAAGTTATGCTAATATTGCAAAACTGGTTTTGTAAGACAGCATTTTACTTTTAGCTACTAGATTTTGTAGTCACTTTTTGTTGATTTTGTTGTTACACACAACATTTTTTTTTTGTTACTGTTAGGAAATATTTTTTTTTTTCATGAGACACGCGAAACCGATTTAAAGATTTGCACAAATATTCTAAAGCACAAGGTAGCATAGCAGCAGACAGAGCAAGAGGTATTCATAATTAAACTTTCAACAGTTTGAAGCTCACAATTCTCACAAAGTGCCCCCCAGAGGCTAACGACGTCAAAAGGAACTTTTAAGAGGCCGTGGACGAAATTTTGCCGATTATAATTTAAGTGAATTTGCAGATAGCAAAACTGTATTTGGTACGAGTAAGCTACTAATAGGTTTGCATGAGATTTTTCATACAATTAAATAGTATTATCAATATACGGCATCCAAGAACCCAATCTGACGCCGCCTGTCATGCTGCAAACATAAAAAAATTGCTTTAAATCGCTTCTCCGAATAAACTTTAAAGTGTAGGTAATATAAATTAAAAAAAAAAATAACTTAACTTATCAAAAAAAAATAACTTTTATCAAAAAAAATTGAACCAAAAACTTATTTGATCTTCTAAACATGGCTGTCAATATAGGTACTTAAATAGATACAGACCTTGTGAATGTTTTCCATAGTATTTGGTCAGGATAAGTTCGTATTTATCCTACGTTCTCAACTAACTTCAGTAAATTTCAATAAGTTGTAGAGAAAACAAGATAAATTTCTCTTTCTGACATAAATACGATGACAAAGCATTATATCGTCGCTCGGCAGGCAAAAGTACTAAAGCGACACTTCGTCAACTTTACAGGAGAGCGATTTAAAGTTTTTTTTTACGAAAAAAAATCATAACTTTTTAACCAGACAACCAATTTTTAAATTTCCAGGAATATATGACACATAATTTAATAGACTATAATAAGGTTTTAATAATTCATAGCAAAATCCACTGGTTTAGGAGATAAGTGTCGCTTTAGTAAATTGTCCCCTAGTCATCGAGCAAATGCAATCAGGCAAAAAGACTAAACGTAAAAATTAACCTCAAACGTCATATTTCAAATTAACTTATGTGATTTTACGTCTCAATAAGTTTAGCATGTTTTTACTAACAACACACATTTTATTTCTTATCAAACTGTTCATAATGCTGATTTACCAAATTGCAAGGGAAAAAATATTCCAAAGTACCTACTGAACAGAAATTATATAAATAATATTAATTAATTATAATAAATATTAATCATCTATGCTAAAATTTCAATAACTTAACGTTAACTGTTACTAACACTAGACTTTTGTTAATATTATAAGGTAATTAATCACAAAGGCACCATCTGATTTCTAACAAAATGCACAAAAGGTTTTTTTCACTATTATTTTTTGAGGTATTTTGATCATTATCATGTCCTACTATTTTTGGTGTATATACACAGCATACGCTTAGGTTTAAGGATGAAATAATACGTAAAATACCTTAATTTATTCTGTAGGTAATAACTTTAATTAGCATTTCAACTAAAACTTCAGAACATTTTTTTTTCTATGTTATGCAAATAAATCATTCATTCAACATTATAGTACTTATTAGTACCTAATAAGTAAGAAACCTGAATAACAAACTCATGCGTCATGGTTGCTATAGCAACTTTAGATATATCATTGGTCTATATAACGATTAAGAAATATAATGCACTATTGGTACAACAACATTTGTTATATTCTCATGATCTAACTATTCCGGTATCATGGACTTGTTGTACTTGTTGTACCAAACTATTAATATACTAAGGGGCTGTTTCACCATCCATTGATTACTGTTAACTGGTGGTTAGGTGTGATGCCGTCTCTATTTGTTTTGTTCGAATAGACTCAATAGACGGAGACGGCATCACATTAAACCGTCGGTTAACGCTAATCAATGGATGGTGAAACAGCCCCTAACAGTAATATGGTATAATGCCAAATGAAACGTCGTGAGACCTTTGCTGAGATTTAAGGACTGCGCTAAGTGAGATATGGCCGTCTTCAAAATTGACCACCTAGACTGAGAAAAGCTTGCGGAAAAATGCACTGATTGGTGCAGACGTGTGTTGGAGGGCCGCAAGTATTGCGATGAAGGCTTGCCTGGCTCAATGCACTTATTGAAAAGAGACAGAAACGACACCAAGGCCGTTCTGCATCAACATCCGCAGACTTCGCTTGTCAGAGATGTGGACGGACATGTCGCTCTCGCATCGGTCTAGTCAGCCACCAAAGACGTTGTGCACAGGCAACACGCCAAAATTCGTCTGGAACAGACGCGTAGGCCTGATTGATGGTATAATATATGTGATATAACCTATGTTCGATATAACGTTCAGTGGGGTATAATGAATTACTGGTATTTATGCCAAATATCTTTTATTCTAGTGAAAGTATATCTAAAGTTGTTATACTGGTCATAACACACCCTGATGGCCATTCGGTTCCACCATGGAGCCGCAGCTGCAGTTATGAGGCACACAAACATCGCAGCCCAGGCGGAGAGCTACTGCCACCCGCAATGAGTCGTTGTCCAAGACTGTTCCCAAATAAGGAACAGGCAACGCCTATAACCACGTTCCCGCTTTGACTTTTGATGCCGACTTCAGCCTGGCCAAACCCACCCCAGTGGTTACACCCACAGGCCGTGCTAGAGCGTCCCTAGCCCCTCGTCATCCCAAACTCATTGTATCTGCGGAGCCCCGTGCAGTGACGCCAGTCTCATTCGGCTCGCCAGTGCATCATCCACATACGAAATGGTATTGGTAACCTTTATGAGATTTAAAAATTTAGGAGATAAGGCCACCAACTCCATGTGCCGATCCGAGGAACGCTGGCAAGCCCACATCCGCCGTACGCCGCAAACCGAGACCACCGTTACATATGGGCAAGGACGCTTGGACCCATTGCTCATCCGCAAGGGACACGTTCAATACAGTCTCCTTTGTATCTCTCAACGTGACGTCAAAAGAAGAAGTTTTACCGAACACAACCATTGGAGTGGTTTTCAAAAAATAGGTTATTTTTGGAACTGCGAAACACATTCGTAACAGAGTCAAGATGAGATGGGTATTAATACTCTTCAAACGTTCCTGGGCGAGCAAAATAGACGCTTCCTGGTCTCTAGTGCACTAGAAATGGCCTCTTGGAAAATAGAAGAACCCAAGAGGGTAAAGGTCTCGTGTAAAAAGCCCTTTGAGACCAGGAAGAAAGACCTTCAAGAAGTTAAAGAAGGAGAACAGGCGGGGTTAAATCTGTCCCATATTCGCCTTCAGTCCTATACCTCTCAAGGGGGGGGGGATAAGGAAAGCCAAGTCCTGCTTTACGACCTTAGGCTCCTTAGGTGCCATCATCTACGAGTAAATACCAAATATTAAGAGGTGATTTTCGAGACGACAGTGCTTCATGAATAGTAAGACTGAAGGTAAGCGGTCCAAGCTGATCTCCCTACTGCGCACCCACCTGCGAAAGAATTTTAGAATCGCCGTAGACAAGGTTAGAAGAAGAATGATAGACCTGGTGTAAAAAAGGTACAGGGTGGGAATGTATTTTTTCACTTCGCCCAACAGAACATCCCTCTCGCCAGTATTGGACGCGTTCTTGAGATCCTACTTCAAGACGACACAGTCTGGATTTCCGGGTTCCGTGACGAAAGTGCGTGTTGTGGATCGTGACCTCAGTGTTCCAAAACCCAGCTGAAAATGAGCTGGTCGAATTCCGTCTAAGCCCACGGCTGACCATTATGGAATGACCCTAGTGCTCGCACCACATCCTCCAAGTTTACCGGCAAGGCTTGAATGGACCGATCCGGCTCCCGAGGGAAATTTAACGTGCGGGACGCGGGAGGATGCTTCGAACACAAGCGTCTCAAGACCCGGAGGTGCTACCGAGTCATCAGGCGAACGCCCCCCCCACACACCGGCCTCATATACTTTGGACTCTATAGTCTTAAGGACAGAATGCGACCTGGAGGAAGCCTGCCCGTCACTACTAAATTCAACCAAGTCCCATGTTCAAGTTTGGTCTCAGTTTGCGGCGTGTGGAGAATATGGGCTTGCCAGTCTTCCTCGCATCAGCACATGGAGTTATTATAGTGGCCTTGTCTCTTAAAATTAAAAAATTCTCATGAAACCCCATCGGGTTACCATTCCGTTTGTGCATGGTGCACTGGCGAGGTGGACGGCTCGACACCTAATAGCGTCGCTGCCTCGGGCTCCGCTGATATAACGAGTTTGGATGACGTGGGGGCTAGAGACGCTCTGGCACTTGTGGGTGGGTGTGCCACTAGGGTGGATTTAGCCAGGCTGAAGTCGGTATCAAAAATCAAAGCGGGAGCGTGGTTATGGGCTTTGCTTGCTCCTTATTTAGAAATATTTCGTTTCTTGATAGGGTCGCAGTTCTAACCTAACCTACTTTTTTTGCATAACACATTATTATTATAATAGTATTTACGTATTCCAGATTATACCAATAATTCATTATACCCACTGAAAGTATATCTACCAATAATATATCTAAATTTGTTATACCTAGCCACCGGTACGCACCCTGGCCATTTCACGCGTTGAGTTCTTGTCGGTGGTCAGGAAAAATTTCCGCGCTACTACGCTCTCTTTGACATACTGAAGAGGGCTTAAAATATCCGCCAACATCCTCTGCTTTCTGGAGCCTCCGGTCCTCTGTCGAACCGACAGCAAAAGGCCAGATGGCTTAACTTTAGTGCCATGGCAGAACGGGAAGTGTTTGCTGTCGACGTTACGTGCGTTAGTACTTTCGCCGCCTCGCACCTCAGCTGAATAGTCTGCGGCAATCCGCGGTGGATTTTGCGGTCAAAAAACTTATTATTTTGTTCTCTTGCGTTTGAGGTGATTGTTTACATCGGGAAGTGGGACGTCGAATTACGGAAAGGGGTCTCACGCTCACGCCCGCGCGGATTCGTTCCCTGGTGCAAAGATTGTCTATCGCCATTAAACGTGGTAATGCGGCCAGTTTGATTGGCTACCTTCGCCAGGGACAACTCGAGGCGGGCCTTCTGAACTAAACTTAAGCTATTTAATGTGTGGTAAAAGGTTGTCGTGTCGGTAGAAAAGTGCAATGCACTATTTACAGTTTATTTACAATTAGAGTATATGTACAACAAATAAAATATTTAACACAAATTTGTATGAGGCTTTTCTCTTGCTAGGCGATCGGACAGCTCTGTTGATTTTCGGTGCTGCACAACCGTCCGCTGCATCGCGCAGGCGCGCGGACTTAGTGGGTGGCGGTCGAGCAGGCCGCCCAAAATGTAACATTAAAAAACAAATTAAAACTTCTAACTCTAAATTTCAAATACTTAGGGCCGAACATCATCTTATTCGATGCAAACAGAACCGTAGCGATAAAATATATAACTACAAAATTTTGAAATAGATTACTATTGAGGTTGCCTGGGAGAGATCCCTTAAAGGGATAAGTTCGCCTTTTGTACAAGTATCTCAAAGTTTGTCAATTGTGTTGTGTTTCTTTTCTTTTGTAAAATTAAGAGTTTACATACATACATACTATATTTTCTTTTATCCTTTGGCAACATAAAAAGAACTTAAAGTTTTATGGAAAAATAATCATTATAATTTATAAATAAAGTTATAAATCTTAGAAAATATGATGTTTCTATATACCAAACATCGAATTGCAATGATATTTTACTACGTATAATACTAAACACTTTTTTAATACACGATAAAGGTCAAGCAGTAATGACTAATTTCACCAAATCTATAATATTTCGTAAAGTTTTTTTTGCTAATCCTGTTGAATGTGCTTTTGTATAAAAATGGCTAAAATGCCAAACGTATGTTTTAGTTTTTTAAGAACAAATAGCTAAATTCTATAAATGAATTCTTATCAATACAACCAAACGACTAAAGGTGTATAAAACTTCAACTCCGGAGGGCATAATTACTGAAGTGACAAAGGTATTTTCTTTTTTTTGCACAAAATACTAAACGTTCCAACATTTGCAAACTAGAAAAATGGCCAAAAGAGCTGAACAACAGTAAATCGAAAAATGGCAAAAAAGGTAAACAGTACTAAAATGAAAATAATGAAAGTGATGCTGAGTTAGTAATTTTGCTTCCCAAATTTATAGCGTTTTTTGAAAGACTAAAGCGCCAAAAAAAAGTTAAAATTTGCTCCAATCGCTTTGAAACCTAGACAGTTCGATGCAGAAAAATTCGCTGATTCTGGTGAATATGCATAACTCATTTTAAGCCCAAAGTGTCGCTTTAGTACTTTTGCCTGCCGAGCGACGATATATACCTAATCAGAATCTCGGAAGCGGCTCCAAAATTTGGATGAAATTTGGTTTATAGGGGTTTTCGGGGATGACAAATTGATCAAGCTTGGTCTTATTTCTGGGAAAACGCTTATTATCGAGCAAAGCTCGGTCGCCCAGGTACTTACATTTAAAATTAAAAAGTGTCTATATACTTCATTTTATTTGCATTAAAAAGAAGGTGTGAACTTGACGTGTCTGTTTATTGAAAAATACTTTTGAAAAATAATTCACAGCAAATATGTAAGAATTAGCAAGGACATATGAACATTAACATTTTTTTGGTATCATGAGTAATAGTTGCTGTTTTTTAAAAAACGTTTTTCAATAAAAAAACTCGTCCAGATTGTTTACCACCACTAAACAAACTTCTATAGAAAATAACATACTATATCACACAAGACATTGCACTATATATTGTATTGTATTGTATACCTAACTCTATAAGTTCATTAAAGTCATGTGAAAAAACAGTTACCGAAACAGAGATGTACAAAGGCGAACTAATCCCTTAAAGGATCTCTTCCAGTTAACCTTTAACAAACTACGTACCTAATACATTTATTTTTATGTTTTTAAAGTCACACAATAAATTAGTTTTACAGTTTACAAAATATCTATTTATTATGTAGTCTTATGTAGTTAATGGTGTGTAGTATGTCTTTATAACGGCCCGAGGGTTGCCGACGGTGCTGGCTGAAAAAGCAGCGCTGGGGTGTTTTTAACGCTTCAGCATTATGCTGAGCCAGTGTCCGATTCACAACCGCAATGACACATACCTTTGTGCTGTTTTTTTTTTTGTACCTAATAATATTGTTGTCTGTGTTGTGAATAAATATATTTTCTTTCTTCTTTAACAATCCAATCGTATTCTTGTATACGTCACATATTTATCACGGAAAACTTTCACTGTATATACGTAACTTCTTGTTTTCTCTACTATACTGTGAACTAAAATACCTACTACCTTAGATATTTAGTTTCTCATGTAAGTGACAAATTGTTTTCAATGAGAAATAAAATTCTATAAACCGAAACAAATTTGGTGAAATGAATAAAGAGAGTTGTATTTTTTGGCTGATTTCTTCATTTTACTAAACAGATTCAGATATTTGATTAAATCACTGTTTTTTTTTCAAGGCAAATGATAAAATCGATATTCCATTTTAATTTTCTGCGTGTCATAATGCTTTTGAGATTTGTTCAAATCTATGTTTACGCCATTTAACTGCGATAATATTATGCCGGCTGTATAACTGACTCTCTTATGACAAATGAAGAATAATGATTTTACATCCTTAGAACACTTCCAAACACTCTATTCAATAAACTTTAATTTGTTTGACTGGGTACTATATTGCAATTTATGACTCAATTTGTGACACCATAATTTATAGGTTTTGATATTTACAATCCATTTGCCTTAGTCGTTAGGAGAGTGAACTAAAACCTTTTTATCATAAACCATCATCCCAGCCTATTTACGTCCCACGGCTGGCCACAGGCCTCCTCTCAGAATAAGATGGCTTGGGCCGTAGTTCCCACGCAGGCCCAGTGTGGATTGGGAACTTCACACATACCATTGAATTACTTCACAGGTGTGTGCACGTTTCCTCACGATGTTTTCCTTCACCGTAAAGCTTGTGGTAAATTTCAAATGTAATTTCGCACATGAATTTCGAAAATGTCAGAGGTGCGGGCCGGGGTAGCTTCACTTATTTACTTGTACTTGTGATTTCTCTAGGTACAAGTGAAACTACATGACAACTTTCTTAAGAAAAAAAAAGAGTGGTTTCTCTGCCTCCCATACGTGCCGGAGTCAGGTGTTCGTGGTTGGCGATAGAGTGCTGCTGCCCATTCTCGCGTCAGGTTTATAGGTCCGTCCTATTCAAAAATTGGGCACGGCACGTCATACTTGACCTTGTAACTTTGTACTTATGGTACTTAACAGACTCTTTCATTTGATTTACATCCACCTTATTGTGGTCAATACCAATTCAATACCAATACCCATGTACCGGAATAAAATGTCAAAATCATAGCCGTTAAGAAGTTCAGAGAAGTGAATTTTTGCCGCGGCTGTTTCTTATGCAACGTTATTGAATAAACATGTCATGAAATGATCCCAAATCAGCAAATTGCTGGTCTTGCAAAGCTGATCTTCCTTTGGGACCATAGGTCATTATACATTGAAAATACATTTAAAAATTCACAATACAAAAAGGTATTCAAATGTAAAATAATGCCGCAGTAACGTTAGAACATAATTTTAGTTCGGTCTCTAATTTCCTCATTTATCTAGACCTAACAGTGGCAAATGGCACTAAGAGTGGTTCGCAAGGAAACTGTGTATTACAAATAGCTTGCAATAAAAACTAAGTAAAACGGACTTTTGGCGGGCGGCGTCCTCACCCTAGGGCAATCGAGCTTGCTTGTCCACCGATGAAGGGTAATATATTTCGCTAAAAACCTAGAAAGTATGAACTCCACGTTGGTATTTCTTGGTAAAAAATAGACTGGATAGAATATAATAGAATAAAATAGAATAGAATAGAGTAGAGTAGAACAGAACAGAATAATTTTTATTGTTTAGCCGTGTTACATAGATGGTATTAAAATATTACAATTTTTAGGTTCCAACGGTTACCCAATTCGAGTGTACAATATTTACTTAAATCTAAAGAGCACAAACAAAACCATTATAATTAATATACATATTTTAAGGCGCTAAGTAAAAAAAATAATTTTCATCACACTTGCTCGTAAATAGTGTCGTAACATGCAGGCTACCTTGGTTGCAACCCCCCAAATAAAACCCTCGACCTTTTGTTCTTTTCATGAAACCCAAGGTCGGTAAATCAGTCATTGCGCGTACTAATTTTCTTGTCATGAAGCCCAAGGTCGGTAAATGAGTCATTGCCCGTACCTACTAATACTGCTGTGCGCGCTGCTGCTCACGCTGCTGTAAGAGAACCTGTGCACGCACGTTAAGCTGGGTCCACATTTGTATCATTTTGTCGTATCGTATCTCCGTCGCGTTGCACCGACGCTTATCAAGTTCGCTAGTGTCGACGCAAAAACAGCGCGATCATGCGGCGCGCCGCATCTGATAGCTCGGGATCGATGTTGATAAGCGTATTTTATATACCTCCCGCACACTCGCGATTGGATACACGTACCAAGATCGGTAAGTATGGACGTGTTTCGATACCGTATCACGATACGAAGTTATAATTTGATACGCGATACGCCGTGATCGCTCTCGAGGCGGTTTTTTTCCGATCATCAAAGGGGATACGGACACGGCGTTATGATACGATGTGAGCGTCCACACTTAATGATACGGCGTTATGATACGATACGCTGCTACGCTACGGTTAGTATGGACGCATTTTTTCACGCAACGTTGCTAGTGATGTAGTGATACGGTGTGCCCAAAGTGAGCGTCCATACTTAGGATACGCGAGCTCGATACGATACGCGTAATCGTGATCGGCAAAATTATACAAAATGTGGACCCAGCTTCAGGCACATGCTGCGGCGGGGGAGGGCGGCGGGGAGCTGGCGTTGCCAAGAGCGCAGTCAGCGGTATCGGCAAGTTTTGTAAAAATATTAGTTTTTCTTTTACAAATATACAATTTTACTCGCAAATGTCGAGGATAACATGCAATGGCTAATTAATTTTAGTAGCATAAAAAACTAGTCCAAGAATGAGCTGTTCGCCTCACTTAAAGTATATTCTCCTAATTTCCAAACTCCTAAGTGCTTGTAAATAAGAGCTGTTTGCGTCCAGCGCATAGTGGGTAGTAGTATAACTATTCGACCTATTTTGCGACGTAACTAAGAGTCCGTTCACACGGCGTCAAGTTTTGTCAGATCTAATAACTAACAACTATCGCATCCCGCAAAATCGGACAGTGTGTAGAAACTTTAAGCGCCATCTAATGAGCAAATAAAGAAACTCTCACATCCTGTAACTGTAATGTGCCATCGAACCTTCTCAACTCGGACGCATAGGTATATTACAACTTCGTCTCTATGCATAACATTGCCAGGAAAGAGATCTCTATTGTAGCCTTTCCCCACATTGTTTTTACATGGAAATACTGTTGCCACTAAGTCAGATCTGGCATTATATCGAACAAACGGATCGATTCGTAGTCGCAAAATCGGATGTCTCATTTTCCTGGATCCGTTTTATTGCCGGATAGGTACTACAACCGTATGGCTTGTAAACGCGTGCATTGAATTACTGTTGCCACAAAAATCTGATCAAAACGGTTCCCAGAATGGATGTCAGTGTGTACGGGCTCTAAGCCCCCGTTTACCGGCAAAACCGGACCGGGAAAAACCGGGTTGGTCAGCCGTGGGACGTGCGCGGAAATTAACTTGATTTCCAGTCGCGCGATTCGTGACTAAATGCGAATTTGGAGCCATGCTTCGGTAGTTAGAATTGATTGTTGTTTTTAATGCTAAACTGGTATTCAAAGTAAATGACAAAATAAAAATATATTTATTCCATTTAGGCTATAACAAGCACTTATGAATGTCGAAAAAAAACTACCGCTCATTTAAAAAAAAACCTCTGTTGTCGAAGTAGAACCCGGCAAGAAACTCAAGGTCGTATACGTCATTATTTATCAAAATAAATATGTAATTGAATGACTTTTATATCACAAATATTTGGGTGTCGTCTATTGAAATTAGCGTGTGGGGCACTCGGACGTTTACCTTACATTTTTAAAACACAATTGATTCACTACTGGGATGCGCCAATGCGGATCAGAATTATTTCCAAAAATCCCCGTCCGTGATGTAATAGAAACTATTCTGGTACTAAACCACTATTACGACAAAGTACTGCCATCATACAAAAACAAACCGGACAAGTGCGAGTCGAACTCGCGTGGAAAGGGTTCCATAGCTATAGGCACGATAAAATATTTTAATAAACATAGTTTTACTCGTGTCTCGTATATTAAAATGAAACTACATATTTTAATTATAGGTTTTCCTGTAATATGTAGGTAAAGAATTATTTTCAGAATATTTTTCAAAATCTCAGTCAGGAGTTAAGGAATGGAAATGGCCAATTTTCGCATTGTTTCTTAAATAAACTTACAAGCAATCATATTCAAAACTTATAAAAGTAAAAAAAAATATTAAGTAATTTAACCTCTTCAGCCGCATTTAAACAATACAATAATATTTATTAATAATACATACAAACTTAATTATTTACCTACATTACATAATAATCTTGATCTAAGTTAAAATTATTACTTAAAATAAAATAAAAGTAACTTATAATTGATAAGCTAAACAGTAACTAGAAAAAAAATTGTAAAAGGAGTAAAACTTTTTTTTACTTTTCTTATTTATCTTTTAACCCCGAAAGTAGCCTCCATGTTTGAAATTTGTTTATTTTATACATTAAATTTTATCCTTTTGTCGCCGACACATTACAACGAGTATGTACTTGGAACTTCACTGGGGATAGAACAATTTAATGAGAGAGTTTTTAAAGTTGCAGAGGCTAACCAGTTGGCAAACATTTAACAAAGTTTGCCTATTTATAACATAAGCATAGATTACTACTAAAATTATTACATACTTACTGACTAGTTGTACAATTAGTCAGAAAAATAATATAAAACGTTCGTTTTTTAAAATAAAACGTTTCTGTTAAAGAAGATGTTAAAATGTATTAAACCAACACCAGACGTGTAATCTTATTCAAGTATTTGTAATAGAACCGAAATAACTTGGCCGCCTCGCCCTGCCTAGCTGTTAGAAAAGCGCAGGGAGACACTACGTAGGCACCGACTTAATAACTATATGCATATAATTCGACAACCCTAAGCCACAGACTAATGTACTTTCCAACAAATAAGTTCTGAAGATCCAGAGTCAAAAGTGGTTGTTCGTGATCAAATTTGTATGTGGTACGATGTAAGGCGTGTGCCAAAAGGTATGTCCTCACATTAAGGCCAGGTGACCTATGACCTCCGCTAGCGATTTGGACGCCCGCCAGAAAGTTACTTTAAATTTTGTTTTCGCTGTTAAACATTAGAGAGAAGGGTTTAAAAGTTATAGGACAAAGTAGCGTATAAGCGAAAGAGGACTTATTTATTTTGGGTAAAACTAGAGAGAATCCTATAGGATTATAGTGCCCGCTATAGAAATTTTAGTTTTACATTTAATCCGTTGTTTGGAGAAACTTTATAATTACAAAGCTGAAAACAGGGGTTCACTCAATAGTAATCAAAAACCTTATTGTTAAACAGATTAATAACAGGTTTGCTGGTTGAGTCAAAAAAGGCGGTTACGTTCAAACTTTAATTTAACTTAAAACACTAGAGGCGAAAAGGGACTTAGGTACTTGTGAATTCCAATTACATTGAGAAGAAACAAATTTTAAACCTAATTTTGTAAGTAAATACAAAAAGTTCGGCAAATGTTAGTACTCTTTGAAAGGGAAATCACAAAACTATATAAAACTTCAATGGTTCGGCAGCGAATCCAGCGGCGCTGCGAAAAAAGCGGGAAAAAGCACAACCGCCACGTTATCTAACCGAAAACTAATTCCAAGTTCCGTCATTGTTTGCCAACGGGGAGTGGAGTGGGGGAATAAAAAGCATCTTGTCGTCAAACGATATTGAGTTTCTTAAAGCAATTAAGATAAAACAGACGACAAAAGCCTCTGGGAGGCTCTCAGGACGCCCTTTTGTAGGCATCGCCCCGGTAATTAACGGGTACGTTTCCGATTCTGAATGCCCGCATGAACAAAAAGTCAAAACTTGATGGCACCGAAGTTTAACTGACCTTTTTAAGCCGACGCTGTTCCCGCCTCTTTCGCTTTAGCAGGAGCCGTTACGGAAACACTTCGTTTCGTCTGATCCGATTTGGATTAGATTTTACGACATCTTTTTTTGGTAAATAATTTAAATGTCTGCTTTTCAAAAGTTATATAAACAATAGTAGGTAAGTACCTATATAGTTTCAACATCATCATCATCATATATTTAAGAGCTTAGCTATTGTCGGTGGAATAATCGCCATTCTGTACGCCTCTTTGCCAATGCTTTGAGCTCTTTATACGACATTACATTGACCTTCTCTTTGGCTTGGTCCACATAGACAGTACGGGACAGTAGTTTAAGGGTGTTAAATAAATAATTACGAACAAAAGTCTATTAGAATTGCTTAAATTTGAACCTGGCCAATGTAATAAACTACTTAATTGGTAGGTATTTCTACTACCTATGAAAAGAAACATGCCCGTAGGCGTTGCAAAAAAGGTCCATGGGTTTTAGTTAAGGGATTTCAAGCAAGTTATTTTATTCTGCATGTTATGATACTGCTTACAAGCAAGTGTAATGAAAACTTCTATACTGAGCAATGTTAGTGCATATAAATAGTTACTGTTAAAGTTGTAGTTTCATTTTTCAATGTTGACTGTGTCTCGAAGAACGAGTCTAAAGCACGTTCAATTTTTGCTAATTTATAGGTAAATATACTGATCGGGAAAAATCGGGCTCTCAAATGTATGCAGTAATGCAGCGTGGGCCAGATTTTGTGCCTCTAAGTATATTTCGAGAAACGTTCAAAATAATGAACAATATAATTTGACTACCTACGTCAGTGTTTACCAAGCCGAGATAGTCGCCGACATAGCTTAAAGAATAATAATGTAGTTTAAATCGCTCGAAGACCCGAATAACAGTTGGGGAGAAAGATTCTCGACTAGAGACCTCTATAAAGCAAAAGATGCAGCGTAAATAGGTCTTCCACTAGGTGGACCGATGGTATCGCAAGAGTTGCAACTGGGGAATGCAGATACTGCTTGTGGACTGGTATACTGTTAGTTCACTGTGGCGTTCTAAGGCGGAGGACTTTTTTTAACAGTAAACCTTTTACGGCTGTGACGATGATGATGACGAGTACTAAACGAGAAAAATGTTAAACTGTGATGTGAAATTGCGTACCTAAACTAATTACAACAACTTACAAGATCAAACTGACGATGTCTATTGAATCGTAGAAAGGCCACGTCCTTAATATAATGAATAATAAGACGCAATCAAATAGACGACAATGTAAGCACGCACCCGCTATCTCTAAAGAAATATACCCCAGCGAATTACACCTTAAACGTTTACACAAAGCATAGCATTATTCTATTACAAATGTCGGTCACGGACAAAAAGAGCCCTCGCGACTAAATGGGCTCTCATATACCGGTGCTTAGGCAGAAGCCGAATTGTGACGAGCGCTTTCATTGCAGGGGTCGTCAGGGAAATTCTATTGCGGGGCTGAATACGGCTGTTGATTTAATGACGAATGATAATAATTAAGTAGATTCTCCATCATATTTTCGCTATGCAAAAGTTTGATGGTTCTGAATAGCCAGGTGAAGCTTCTTTCATTTCATATTTAAATATGGCTCTCGTTGGTGCAATTCCTCCGTTCCAAGTGAGAGTTATTTCTTAAGGTACGCATAATATTTCTACTGAAAAAAAGAATGCTACTTAACTGCAGTCGTATTTTGCGGAACGATTACAATAATAGACGATCTAATAGACCAGTGGTTAGTGATCCTAACCATTAATAAAACAAGAGACTACTGTTTCTTATTGTTGTGGGTAGACTTATAACTGCGTCGGTAGTTGTACATTTTATGTCAATAAACAGTTTTGCTTGGTATCTTGTCTTTTACTGACGTAACATTGGCGCAGTCGATACTCAATTTTAATATTAATAATTACCTACGTTATACATTCAATTCATAACAATGCCAATCGGTAAAATAGAACCGTTTGTAGTGGAATCGCAAAATTGGGACAGTTATGTACGTCGCGTCGAACAGTTTATTACGCTAAATGGTATCGGTGACGAACTCAAAGTGGCCACGTTGTTAACCTTAGTCGGTGGCGAGTGTTACAATCTACTTTGTGATTTATGTTCACCCGAACACCCGGAAGAAAAACAATTCGACAATTTAGTAACTTTGCTCAAGAATCATTTGGAGCCAGAAAGGTCAGAGATAGCCGAGAGACACATTTTTCGACAAAGGAAACAGCAGCAAGGAGAAAGCATTCGTTCCTACCTACAAGTATTAAAACATTTGGCTAAAACTTGCAATTTCAAGGACAAACTCGAAGAAAATCTACGAGATCAGTTCGTCTCGGGATTAAATAGCGAGGAGATGCGTTCAAGGTTGTTTGCCGAGAAAAATATAGACTATAAAAGGGCCGTGGAGTTGGCTAGCGCGCTGGAGGCAGCGGAGCGACACGCGAGCACGGCGGGCGCCGCGCCTGCGGCTCGCAGCACGGTGGACGATGGGCTACATCGGGTGAGCGGCGGCGGCCGCGGCGCGCGCGGGCGCGCCCTTGGCGGCGCCGGCGCCGGCCCGGCTGGCGGCAGCGGCGGCGGCGGCGGCGGCGGCGGCAACGGAGCGCGCGCTCCGTGCGCTCGCTGTGGGAAGTCTACTCATGCGGCTAATAAGTGTCGGTTTAAAAATTTCACGTGTGATGTGTGCGGTATTAAGGGACATTTAAAAGTGATGTGTTTAGGTAAAAGTGAGAACAGATTTGTTTCTGAGAAAAGGTCGTCTAAAGGTCAGTACTTTTTAAATAATAGTAGTGAATCAGAGAATGACGACAGCCATTTTTATAATTTGGTCACTAGCGGAGGTAATGACGGGCCTTATTATGCCAATCTGTCTGTGAATAATATTTTTTGTAAATTTGAAATTGATACAGGAAGTAAAATATCTGCTATTTCCAAAGTTTTCTATCAGAAATATTTCACTCATTTGCCCATCAATGAAAATGTTCTAATATTAAAATCTTACACGGGGGACACTATCGAGACGCTGGGGTTTATTGAAGTGGATGTCACTTGCGGACGTCATTCCGCTTTTCTCAAATTATATGTAATCGAACACGGAGGGCCCCCGCTTATGGGTCGCACATGGATAAAAAAATTAAAGTTAGCCATAGTGGAATGCCACAGTTTAACAGAAAGCGACTCGGTAGCGAACTCTTTAAAAAATGAATTTCCTGAGGTATTTGCGGAGGGTTTAGGTACATTTAAATCATGTATTCGCTTGCATTTAAACGACGACAAACCGGTTTTCGTGAAGGCGCGCGCGCTGCCGCTGGCGATGCGCGAGCGCGTGGAGCGGGAGCTGGCGCGGCTGCAGCGAGAGGGCGTGCTGTACAAGGTGGAGCGCTCCGACTACGGGACTCCGATTGTGCCGGTCATTAAGTCTAATGGAGATATCCGCATTTGCGGAGACTACAAGATTACAATCAATCCCATGCTTAAAGATTTCCACTACCCTCTGCCACGAATAGAGGAAATTTTCGCAACACTAGGGGGCGGCGAGCAGTACACTAAGTTGGACTTGTCCAATGCGTTCCAACAGTGTATGTTAGCGGATGACTCTCAGGCGATGACGGCTATCACGACTCACGTGGGGACTTTTGTTTATCGTCGTGTTCCCTTCGGTATTAAATGTATACCTGAGAACTTCCAGAAAATTATGGAAGAAACATTGAGTGGTTTACCGTCGACCGCGGTGTTCGCGGACGACATCTGCGTCACGGGTAAAGATAGGGCGACGCACTTGGCAAACTTGAGAGCTGTACTGAAAAGACTCGAAAGCAACGGGCTTCGTATCAATTTTAATAAATGCAAGTTTTTCAAAGACAGCGTCACATATTTGGGCTACGTCATCGATAAGGACGGTTTACATACAGACGCTAAAAAGGTAAACGCAATTGTTGCAGCACCTCGACCCGTTAACGTAACTCAGCTTAAAAGTTTCATGGGTTTAGTAAATTTTTATTCAAAATTCTGTCCTAATATGAGCGACATACTAAAACCCTTGTATAACTTGTTAAAAAAAGACGCCACGTGGTTATGGGACAAAGAATGCGATGCGTCGTTTAATAAAATAAAGCACGTGTTGAGCAGCGCGCCGGTGCTAGCGCACTACGACCCCGCGCTACCGCTGATCCTGTCGGTGGACAGCAGCGCGTACGGGCTGGGCGCCGTGCTGACGCAGCGCGGCGCGCGCGGCGAGCGGCCCGTCAGCTGCGCCTCGCGCACGCTCAGCGCGGCCGAGCGCAATTATTCACAGCTAGACAAGGAAGCCTTAGCCATTGTTTTTGGTGTAACGAAGCACCATCAATTTCTGTACGGCAGACGTTTTATACTTCGTAGTGATCATAAGCCGCTAAGTTATATATTTGGTAAAAACAAGGGCATCCCTGTCACGGCTGCGAGTAGATTGCAACGATACGCTGTGATTTTAGCGGCTTACGATTTCAGTATTGAGTTCGTGAGGTCGACCGAGAACGTGCAAGCAGACGCGTTGTCCAGACTCCCATTGACTTCGACGCCCAGTCGAAGTGTGAGCGAGGACGGGATCGGCGGCTACTTGAATTTTCTTCAGGGGAGTTTTCCTGTTAGTTTTAATGATATAAAAACTGAAACGGAGAAGGACTCCACTTTGAGCAAAATATATGGCTATGTCATGTTCGGTTGGCCAAAAAGGGTCGAGGAAATAAATAAAAGTTACTTCCGTCGTAAAGACAGCATACACATCGATCAAGGTTGTTTGTTATGGGGTTATAAAATTATAGTACCTGAATCTTTACAAACTGTAATTTTAAAAGAAATTCACGATGGACATCCAGGCATCGTTAAGATGAAACAGATCGCTCGCAATTATGTTTGGTGGGACAGTCTAGACGCGGACATCGAGCGCACGGCTGCGGAGTGTGCGGCGTGCCGCGCGGTGCGGCCCGCGCCGCCGCCCGCGCCGCTGCACTCGTGGCCGTGGCCGGCTGAGCCATGGTCCCGCTTGAACGTGGACTTTCTGGGACCATTTAACAACAAGTATTATTTGGTAGTAATTGATGCCCATTCTAAATGGATTGAAGCAGAAAAGGTCAACAGCACGTCCGCGTCGTCGGTTATAAACAGCTTCAGGAGAATGTTTGCGCGTTTCGGCCTACCAAAAAGAATAATATCCGATAACGGGCCACCGTTCACTTCGGTCGCGTTAGAGGATTATTTAAAACAAAATGGGATAAAGCACACGCTTATAGCACCGTATCATCCGGCGAGTAACGGGGCCGGAGAGAACGCGGTCCGTTCTGTTAAACGAGCGTTAAAGAAGGCGACCGTCGAGGGAGAAGACGAAGAAACAGCGTTGAGCAGGTTTTTATTCGCCTATCGCAACACCGAGCACAGCACCACCGGGCTGGAGCCCGCGGTCGCGCTGCTGGGGCGGCGGCTGCGCGGGCGCCTCGACCTGCTGCGCCCCGACGCCGCGGAGCGCGTGCGCGAGCGCCAGCTCGTCGGCGAGGCACGTGGCGGGCCCCCCTTCGTGACCTGTCGGCTGGAGACCCTGTTCTCTTTAGAGACTATTCTAAAGGCAATAGGAAATGGACTGAAGGGGTGGTTATAAATCGCCAAAGTCCTGTTTCATATTCGGTGAGAGCGAGCGATGGCCAGGTACACAAACGACACATCGATCAAATAGTGAAAGAAAAGGATCGGAGATCGCGATTCTCGCTTAGTAAAGTACAAAGGGGAGGGGGCCCCGCATCCGAACAAGGCATTCAATCTGAGCCTGAGGATGTGATTCGTGATGAGAATCCGACTGAGGAGTGGCAGCTCGCGGAAGAAGAACCAGACCAGCAATCACGCGTCGAGAGCCCGAAGCACGAGTCTGCAGTCGCCGAGGCGGCACCCGCGTCCCCGCAGCCGAGCGACGGTCGCCTGCGCCGTCAGGCTGCTTTGCGTTGTTTACAAAAGCTGCATAAAAATAAGTAAATGATATTCGCATTAGGATTAGCTGTTATAAAAACACTCCGCAAATAATCTCTGGTTTACGATTAAGTTTTTGTTGTTTATTGTTTAGTTAATGTAAATCACTGTGTCTCATATCACAAGCTTTCAGTTAACTTGCCCTGTTTGTTATTGTTATTTTTTTTGTTTGGGTCAAAGCGGGATAGTTCAATTTAATCCACTTCCACTGGACGAATTGACTTGAAATTTGGCATACATATATATAAGTTGGAGGGCAATGTATGTACAATCAACGAAGGGTAGGTACAGTCAGCAAAAACAAAAAGCTTGTATTAAAAATGAAATGTTTAATGAAAACTTATGTTTATTGTATAAGTAAGTTTATAAATATTTTTATAGGTATGTTTCTTGTTAATAGGGAGGAAGTGTTGTGGGTAGACTTATAACTGCGTCGGTAGTTGTACATTTTATGTCAATAAACAGTTTTGCTTGGTATCTTGTCTTTTACTGACGTAACACTTATTAGCTTAAAACTTAATCACCAACTGTATTTTCTATCAATGAACTGAACCATCTGTCGAAAAATAATGTATTTATGTTTATTCGTTGCTTTATACACGCTTTGATTATTTTAGGATTAAGTCAATTAATGTAAATAGTCCCATGATATTAATTTATTTATCAGGTAAACTAGATTTTTATATAATAGTCGGTTTTAATGCTGTACCACCAGTACGAGTACCAGTATCTAGTCGGATCTGTTGACGTGGAGTCTTTGTAATACAAATGACAGGTTGTCATTCCATACATCTGCCAAAGAAATTAATTATGAAAAGGTTCCTCCCTGGCACGTGATTCAGTTTCCTCGCTGGTACCTATAGGGACTAATTTTAACGTGTCACCGTTACATTTAAATCCAAACACTAGGTCTTTGTCACATTGTTGTCGTCGCTTTAGGGAAGCAAGGATAAAAATCCCCAATTTAAATTTACAGTGCATTGGTTTTATTGTAATGCTGTAATTTTTTTATTGCAAATAAAAATTAAATTATTTTCAGATTTCCACTGGCACGGTTTTTTCTGACTTCCACTCCTGCTCAAAATATATTTTTGACATTTAGAATCCAGAAATACTCTAGTTTTCAACCACTTTTCAACCGTCCATGTAATGTAATAAATACACGTGTGAAATTGTTCTTGGAAGTACAACAAACACCCAAACCCAAGGTATATTATTCGTCATTACGCACGTGTTGGTAGCCAATTAAGCATTATCGTGTAAACAAAGACCTGTATTCGCTAATTGTAACAACACTGATTGTTAACGCGCGATGAATCAAAATATGCGGTTTGTTGCTGTTGCTAGGGTACCTTAATGAGCTTAATACATTAACGACGTTGAAAAAGGATGGCATATCGTATTTTCGGTGAGTACTTCTTCTTCTTTGTCGGTATCAATCTTGACAGAGTGGTCGTGGTGCTGGCTGAAAATCAGCGCTGGGGTGTTTTTAACGCTTCAGCATTATGCTGAGCCAGTGTCCGATTCACAACCGGAATGACACATACCTTTGTGTTGTTTTCTTTGTACCTAATAATATTGTTGTCTTGTGTTATGAATAAATGTATTTCTTTCTTTTTCTTTCTTTCTTTATCACTTCAAGTGTACTGGTAATAGTTTTATAATGTAGTGAATTTGAAACAAAATACGCCTTGAAACTCATTAACATAGTCAACCTATAAAGGTTCCGTTTTTTCCGACTGAGGTACGAAGTCCTGAAAACACTTCAAAATCTTTATTGTTTAGCAGACACGCAATGTCCCATGGTACAATCAACCTAATATAGGTTTATCATATCCTTGTATTGTTTTAAAAACAACACGAGTTCACCGCGGCTTTGTACATCACGTAAATTATGGGTTCTTACCAAATTAAGTTGGGAATACAAAATTCCCGTGGGTATAAACAATTAGAGTTCATGGGAGGGTTGTGTTAAGAAACCATCCGAATGGGAATATTGGAATAAAAAATATGTGTTATTTCAGACATCCAGCTATCTACATACCAAAATTTCATTCCTAAGCTAGCGGTTATTTTCTTAGATTTTATCCCTATCCCGTGGGAATATCGGATAAAAAGTAGCCTATGGTGTTATTCCAGATGTCCAGCTATCTACGTACCAATTTTCATCTAAATCCGTCCAGCCATTTTAGCGTGAAGGAGTAACATATATACACACACACACACACACACAAACTTTCGCATTTAAATATTTATATAATAGTAGGGTTAGTAGGATAGTCAGTTACCTGCTTATAGATCTAGTGAATAATGTTTTTTCATCGTATCAAAATATATGACTACATTGTCAAGCTATTGGCGCTATTGTTCTTATTTATATGGCTAATAGTTCAGTATAGTCGGAACAATCCTTTCTTTTTTCTTTGGCGACCTAAAACCTGAGGAGTAACGACCTTCTTTCGTAATTCGCGTAATCGATGACTGATATACCTAGAAAGTTTATTATTGGTACATATACATATTTTGTGTTTATGTTTAGTTATATAGTTAGTAAGCAACACTTTGCACAAGAATTTTAGCATCAGAGCGCGACGCCAACAAACTGTTTTACAGTTTGGCGTACTGTAAATATATTGTTATGTATGGGCTAATATTAATAAACAAATAAAAAAAAACTATAATTACTGCTTATTTTTACTAGACTACAATGACATTTCTTTCTCTTGTTAATTGTAATTTTCATATGTTTTATGTACAATAAAGAGTTACAACAACAACAACAACATCTTGACTTGTCTACAACGTTTACCTGTTAGCTCCGATGTTAATTTGAAAAGGTTTTGTAGCGAAATAGTTTTATTCCCCAAGCGTTTTCTTTTCCAGTAGTTTATTATAATCATTATTTACAATGGTCCGTAGTTGACTACAATCGTTTTGGGCATTTTGTTATTGTTCAAGAAACCGCCACAGTGAAACTGACAATCATTCAAATTATTGCCAGTGTAAGAAATTAGTTTCAATGAAATCGCCGCAACATGGCAAATATTCATATATTTCTGGTCAGGCTTTAAATACGAACTTTTCCGACAAAATACATTTTTCATTACTTCTGTACAAAAACAGTGCTAATAAAAAATCACAAAAGGTTTACGAACACTGTTTCTTATGCATATCTACAAATCTGCAACTGGAGTGCCGAAAACGCCGATGGGCGTCTAATTTAGCTTTCTGGATGCCGCTGATGCCGATGGGCGTCTGTTCTGCAGAAGCGTTGCATCGCAGCAAAGTACGTAATCTGCGTACTACCGTCCCTCTCGCTTCTCGTATTAATATAGTATAAGTGTTAGAGGGACCACACGACACGAACTTCGAGTTTCGAGTTTCGTAGTAGCCCTGCTGGCGCGCGGTAATGAATGGGTTAAAGAGCTTTACAGACTTGCAATGCAGGATAATGAATAGATTTATTTTTCTCTGATAGGCAACATTGGCATAGATAATAGATCGCTCGTGTTTGGCTCGAAATTCGATGACTTGTGATTTTATTTTGCTTAATATACAAAATGTACACACCCAATATCATATTTTCTCAAGTTTTTCGCGATTCCCAAGGTCAAAGAATCGAATTGCTTTAAAATTCCAGAGAAATAATGCATTGTTTGGGAAAAACGTGTCAAAATGGTGTTGTAGAGCACTATCCTGTTCTGTCTTGTTTTTTTGTCCCGTTCTGGCTGTTCAGTTTTATAATATAGATAATGCCAATAGACGTGTCAGTCAACTTGAAAGTTCGAATTTATAATATAATAGTAATATGTATATATTTATAGCGGCATATTCATTTGATAGGAACTTGTTTAAAAATTGATAGACCACTTATTTAGCTGATGGTACTTATTACCGCGTCTAGTTA
>NC_133480.1:5333100-5338246 GCF_025370935.1 Choristoneura fumiferana
TTGCCTAGCGTTTTCGGCGCTCGCGATCGCAATCAAATGACAGATTTCGGATACAAAAAATGACATTTGATTGCGATAGTTACGTTTTGCGTTTAGTACGTTAGGCAAAGCGGCCTCAGGTAGGAAGTGAGTACTCTTTTCGTTATGATTTATTTGAAAATACCAGAACTGAGGCATACCTATTAAACACACTTTGAATAACAATCGTTTGCACACTTCTTTCTGTCACACGGTATAAGACGAGGATAGAAAGAGATGGTGAATGAACAATACGGTCTCTGATCTGGCCAGACAAGAATTGATCCTTAAAAGGTTCTATTTCGTCCGTTGACATATTCAACACGATCCTCACTCACAAACCGATTGTTATACATGAGTGTTTTATTACATAATCTAGAAATACGGTACCCTATTACCGTTTCAATATACAGGCGGATAGCGAATATAATACTCAGCTTTCATAAACCGGAATCCCTCACGTTTGTACTTCGATATATCAATTACCAGACCAAACTCGATATCCGTTGAATGGCTTTTGAAGGCACATCTATAGACCCTCAGCTGCCGTTGATAAATACACGGAAACTGTAAAGATTTAGTGGGATGTTTTGTCATCGGGTAGACTCAGTAACGAAGTACTCAGGAAGTATCATCGTTGGGAAATATCGACAAACTTTTCGAATATCAGTTAAAAGTCAACGTTTCCTATTTTTTCATTTCATCAAATATTCATTACCTCGAATGATTAAAATACACACACACACACATACACATCACGCCTGTTTTCCCAAATGGGGTAGGCGCAGCACACAAAACGTTACCGCTTAAAACAAAAACTGATATTATGATTAAAACAAGTATTTTTAAATCACCGATTTTTAATTTCTGGAAATATTCATTAATAAATAGTTTGTTTGGCAGAACTTCATTTTATATTTTATTATTTCATAGTTTTTTGAATGAAATTTATTTAGTTCTTTATTTTTGTAGCGATTTATTTTTGTTGGGGTCGCAGTTCTAACCTAACCTAACCTAATTTTTGGTAGCGATTTATTCTTGTTGGGTCGCAGTTCTAACCTAACCTACTTTTCTGGCAGCGATATATTTTTGTTGGGGTCGCGGTTCTAACCCAACCTAACCTATTTTACTGGTACCGGTTTATTTTTTTAGGGTCACTGTTTTAACCTAACCTACTTTTCTGGTAGCCATTTTTTTGAGGTCGTAGTTCTAACTTAACCTATTTTCTGGTATTTTATAATAATACGTCAAAGAAATAAACAGCGATATTGTATTGTGTTCTAATAATTGTTTTAATATGTAATGAGTAGTCGATGAAGTGAAATTACTCCAAGAGATAAAAAAAAAATTTAAAAAAAAGTAAAACCGACTCCAAAAAATAAAAAAATAACAAAAATGGAACCGACTACAAACCCTTGAAAATATTTTTCTAGGTAAGTAGGTACGTACTAGCTCGAAGTCGGTGCCTCAGCACGAGCCAGCAGGAGTGAGACAATTCACAATAGTCGTCTACTTCACCTACATACTATGGGTTTCAATCCCTCTGCTGGGTCGTGCTGAGTCACCGACTTCGAGCTAGTACGTACCTACTTACCTAGAAAAATATTTTCAAGGGTTTTGTAGTCGGTTCCATTTTTTGTTATTTTTTTATTTTTTTGAGTCGGTTTTACTTTTTTGTTAATTTTTTTTTATTTCTCACTTTTTAGTGATTTGTAGCCAAAGAACATCTCACAACTATTCCATTAAGCCCAAACACGACTTAGTTACGTTGTTTTATAACAGAGTTCCGTCGCCTACCTTCTGGCTTCAGCATCAGATCAGTTCGAAAGAATCATTAACTTAAAGCATCTTCTTAGTTGCTTATCTAGGTAAGTATATTAATCATGATAATTTAAATTTAACCCGTGAAATACTTGTTATTGATAGTAGTAGTTCCGTTGGTCAAATCTGGTCTTCATCCTCAGTTCCACTTCACCAAATTATGATTTGCAAGAGCAAATGCACGAGTTACTGCTAAATATATCCAAATTACCATAGGTGTCCTACAATATTTGAAGAGTTCCTCGATTCCCTTAAGATCCGATCATCAGATCCTAATTTGCTGCTTATGGGACCTAATTGAAAGCATTCCTAGACGAACTCCAAAAAAATTTTTGAAATCGGTTCATAAATGACGGAGTTCTGAGGTAACAAACATTAAAAAAAAAAATACAACCGAATTGATAACCTCCTCCTTTTTTGAAGTCGGTTAAATATTAGTATTGAATATTCTATGAATTGTTTTCAATGAAATGAAATTCTATAAATAGTTTGTCAACACATCAAGGGGCACCCACTTAATTGATATACCTTACACGTATTTTCTGATTTAATTATCGTCTCGGCTTAAATACGTCCCACTGTAGAACACAGTATCCTCTCAGAGGGGCTTGCAGCATATTTCCCACACGAGCCCAGTTCGGTTTAGGAACTTCACACACCATTGAATCTCTTCGCAGGTGCGTGCAAGTTACCTCCAAATTTTTCCTTCAACATAAAGCTCATGGTAAATTTCAAATGTAATTTCAAACATAAATTACGAAAAATTCAGAGTTGCGGACCTGGTCCTGAATCCAGGACCCTCAGCTTGAAATGCCATAAGTTAAACCACTGCGCTACTACACCTTCGGTGTCTGATTTGGCACATATTTATTAAGTACTAGCTTTTGCCCGCGGCTCCGCCGCGTGGTATTCGGTTATGTGCGCATAGTGTCCCCGGGTAGGCGCAAACCGCTGCGTGCTTTTTTCCGCTGTGACCGCTTGCGATTATTAACTCAGGGACTTTATACATCCCCTTGCTATATTTAAGGCTATGTTAAGCTTATGTATTTTAAAACTTGTATAGTATAGTTTAATTTCTAGTCACAGGCCCGCGACGTCGAAGTTCCCAAGACGATCCCATAGGGCTTATGGAACGGAAGCAATACCATGCCCTCGGTACCTCTCTGCTTTCAGAGCATGACATGAGTGCGTGTGAGCTAACTTTGTGGGCGGCAGGCGTGAGCTTGCCTTCGGAATTCAAAAGCTTAATGGTTACTTAACCTGAATGTATATTTCAGAATCAAATTATTATTATTATTATTTTATGACGGTGTAAGCATTCTACACTTTCACTGGATGTAGATATAGTTAGTGTTTAGTTTTGTAACTTAGGGCACAATATAAAAAAACTGTACTGTGCTAAGGGACCCCATACATCACTGTATATATATATATATATATTTTGTAATTACTAATTATTTTATTTTGAAAAAATAAGAGTTTCTGCCAAGTTTCTTGCGGCGCATTCTTCTTGGCAATGACGGTCTTTCTGAAAGCGCTGGTAGTTTAAAAAAATACTTGTAAAAGGGCCAATTACGGCCTATTTACTGAATAAATTATTTGAATTTGATGTTTATTGTTTGTTTTTCATTTTCGTATGTTTCCCACACTCTCACTCTCTTTTTCCTTCTCGCTTTCATAGGATTGGCATTATGTATATTTGAAGGCACGGAAACTGTGACGTTTTCAAAGCTATTATTCCATATAACACGAATCGGCTACCGTTATTTTTGTTTTCAGATGCAAACCCTACATCCTGTTAAAAAAATATTTACTGTATATATGTTTTATGAGGTCTTGAAATGATGAATTCAAAACCCCCCGTAAAGGAAATACATCAACTCCCCTGGCACTAATAAAGTTATTAGCAGCGCCATATTGCATTACCTGGAACCAAATGGGAATACTAAAAATAATACAAGGAAGCATGCGCCAACGCAAGAGGTAAACATGAACATGTCGCCTCTAATACATTGCAGTAGAAATCGTTCAGGCTGACGGAGATGTTTCTGAAAATACTAGATGTGGCTAGAGTTTGATTGAATCAGGCGTCATTTTGTGGATGGCCATATCTATTACCTTGTTACTCTGTACAGTGCTTTCATTCTAGCATGGATGATATATGGTAATACTTGATGCACGTTTCGTTTAACTCAAAAAAGGTGGTGCGGTCTAAAATATATGGAAGTATATTTCAGTTCTAGCCTGATAATAACTGGCGTAAAATATTTGAACATAAAGAACTATGTTATACAAAATAAATTTAAGCTATCAGATTTTATAAATCAATTAATTAAATTCAAAGCACAATTAAGTGAAGAAACGTAATATGCATGTAACGTAACGTTTAGTGATGGGACTTAATGGATCTTGAGTCATATCGGTACTTATTAATTGGTAAGTAAGGTATATTCTCGCAAACCGCCGTTTAACCTTACTTAAGTGGCAAATAATATTCTAACATAGAATTTTCACTAACATTCTCATCAAAATTAGCGTCATAATCGGATTAATGATGAATTATTATGATTTAGGTTTTAAATTATTAGTTTTCTGACTAAAGCTTCGACACTATGCTACAGTTAAAGTACTGTAACTACTCATATGAGATGCTTCGTTTATGTAACACATTTAACCATTTGACAGTCCGGAGCGCGCGACCAATATGCCTCAAACCATCCGGGTTTTTTATCGACGGACGTAACGCGTGTGTGTCCACAATTTTTTAACTACATGGTTTTGAATAAAGAAGAAATACTGAGACGTAAATTAATGTTTACTCATTCAAATACTATTTATAAAACAATAGCCGTAAAGCCAACGCACGAATTTTCTTGCAAGTCTAAACGCGGCTTTACGTATGTGCTTGCATAAGAGGTATATATTTGTGAAAAATGTTTAGTTTATCTGTTTGTTTGTAGCACAATCATGCATAAATGACGAACAGTCCTAGCTCATATCATTATTTTACTTATATGTAGTCAAAACATGACTCCAATACGTACTTTAACAATACAGGAATTATCAGTTTCTAATCTGAAGTCTAAGCTAAAATCCAAAATTCCGTCATAAAAAACTTTGCTCTCTTGTTCACATCAGCATACTTCAACCTGCGAAGCAATCTTGTAAGTCCGTAAAACTTGGATTAAATAAAGTTCTGACATAACCACAGAACCCTGTCAATGGATATCGAAAAGATCTAATTTAACTTGCGCTAGACACTCTTCCAGTCTCAACCAGATCTTTATAGGTGCTCTCGGCTTAAATT
>NC_133480.1:5338521-5404258 GCF_025370935.1 Choristoneura fumiferana
TTCCCATCATTTTCAAACAATCAAATGCTGGAGTTGCAAGGTTCCAGTAGTAGGAAAACAGACGACCTAAAATCACGAGATGACGGTTAACAAACATACTCATTTCGTAAGTATGAAATTACTTCCTGGACAGTACCTAACGGTTCCTTTTAAAATTTAGAACCCGTCACATCACAAACAGCACGCGGGCCGAGCGGCAGTGTTGGGTGTTTTGAAATGGTTCATGTCATCATTATCATCTTCATCATCACTATCATCATCATCATCACTAGCAACGACCATCATCATCACCATGACTAATAATAATAATCATCATCATCATCAATCGTCATCATCATCATCATCACCATGACTAACAATCATCATCATTATCACCGTCAACCATCATTAATCATCATCATCATCATCACATCATCATCACCATGACTAACAATCATCATCATCATCATCACCATCAACCATCATCAATCATCATAATCATCATTATCACCATCATCACTATCATCATGATCACATCATAATCACCATCATTTCATTATCACCATCATCATCATTTTTGAGAAAAGCACTATACAAGCTTCGACCAGGAATCGCCATCCTGGCCTCGCATCATTGATGGCCGAACCGCCACTCGTCCAGGATGGCTTACTTACTGCACTCTGCAGTAATGTACTATTAGTCGAAGGATATTATAATAGTAGGATTAAGGGATTATTAATTATATACACGGAGTCTCTGACCATGGGGCTTTAAATCCAGGGTTTGATTGTAGTCGCATAACTGAGATACTTTTGTTCTGCTAATTATTAAAAATTGCGACCATGTTAATTTTTTTTTTTAATACAAATTAAATGTAATTTTCAATGTATGCGATACAATACTAAATTGACGGCACATTGATAAATGTTTGTCTTGGAGATGTCAAAAAATATTTCAAGGCCCCCATACCAAAAGACAGCGAAAACACCACAATTTAATTTACTACCATCTATTAATATAATGAGCATGCATTTGATGAATAAATGAATATGAATATGAATATGTCCGATAGACTGATTTGACAATTAAACTTTGAGGATCAATAAATGATATAAATTTAAGTTTTTTGAAAATGTTTCAAAACAAAATTAGCTTAGTTTTGTGAGTAGAACCGAAATTTGAATTTAAAGCCCCATGGCCCCCTGGAGACATCCTGTAGAATTACACAAAATGGCGTCATTCTCCGAATCACTGTCAGGCCTCCCTAAGCTCAGAATAACCCCCTGCAACCTAATATAGCCATACCTAAGTCACGCACGACTAACGATCCCCATACGAGACGGCATTACGCGAGCAATTTACCTACTATATTACATGTCGCGTCATATTATAATTTAATATCCATTTCCATTACGGAAAATTGTCTGGTTTGGCTTACAAACACCGCGTAAAACCTTATTTAGACGATGCGAGAAATATCGTGCGATATACACTGGCATCCATGGAATAGAATTGATAATCTTCTGTTTCGAAGTCGGTTACACACTAGAGAAAATAGGCTGCCAATATGAGATGATGATAATTTTGAAATAAAATCAACGGAGCGTAGTTAAGATTGTTTTTTTTTATCTTTTTGTATTTTTTATTTCAATTCCAAATTTTTACTTTTACGGTCCAGCAGTGGTGTAGCGGTATAGCACGTGGCACATCTTTATTTCAGTTTGTATTTCAACTTATAAAGAGGTCAAAATTTGTGCAACCAAGAAACTAAACTTATATATTACAAAATAGAAACCGAATACAAAAAAACCATGAAAATATTTTTCTACCAGTCTGAAGTCGGTGCCTGAAGACAGCAGGAGTAGAACTATAGTCGTCTACATCACCTACATACTATATTATATTGGGCTAAATCACTCCTGCTGGCTCGTGCTGAGGCACGGACTTCAGACTGATAGAAAAATATTTCCATGGTTTTTTGTAGTGGGTTCAATTTTATGTTACATTTTTTTTATTCAGTGCTACCGTCGATAAGGGTTTTCATTTTAAGTGTACCTTCACACAATTTTTATATGTCCATTTTGTGACGATTCATATAAAATGTAACGAAATAAAGTAACAAAACTGACAAAGAAAATAGGGACGTCCTCTTGTTCATCTTAATCATTGCAAGTAAGAAAAACCCAAACTTACCTAATTATAAAAATTCAAACGAATTAATATAAGTACTGGTCCTTTTTTGAAGTCAGTTAAAAATTAATAAAGGTCACACTCAAAATATGAAAAACCCCTGATGATGTCTATAGGCGCAGTGCCCCATAAAAAAATTGTATTGTATAATTCTTTAATGTATTTAGATAAAATAAAACACAAAAATAACATTTAAAAGTAACAAGACTTACACAACATTTAGCACACCATCTGAGGAGGAGGAAATCGGTGCATAAATTAATTTTGTATGGAGAAACTGAACTGAATAAATAAACAACTGGCGTCAAGCTAAAAACTGGCCAAGTGTGAGTCCGATTCGCTTAAGAAGGATTCCGTCCCGTTGTGGCAAAATAGGTTTCTTTGAAAACCTTTGTTTTAGAACATTTCTATAAAAAGGTATTATAAGTCTGATTTGCAAAAAATAACGTTTTTGTAAGAATGTAACTAATTATGAGTATGGGGTTTGGAACCTAAAATTAACATTTATTTACTTAATTATTATTATGTAAGAAAGCAGGTAGGTAAAGTGAATGAAATTGAGACTAACTGTCTTCCGAAATGTTCTAATTAATTTGTACAGAAATTTGACTCTTTTTTATCACAGACCGATGAATATTGGTGAACAGTCACGAAAAGAATCTTTCCACTTTATAGATAGTTTCATTAAATTTAATTGTGTACCTTCTCATTTTATCAATTATTATTTCATTTTTCTATTATTTTGATTAAATAATTAAAAAATCACTTTCAAGATACCATGAGTCAATATTTCGGAAACGGACAAGACGATTGAATCATCCCCTGTGTCAGGATCACATTTTAAGCGCTATACATCAACCTAAAAGCTATACGGGAGTATACTTCCAGAGAAAGGAACTATTCCTTTACAATTCAGTTCACAATAAAGCAAAGAAAAGGTCGCAAGGGTCTGGGGTTTGATCGATGGAGCTCATAAGTCATTTTCCCTCTAGAAAAAAAAACTAAGTAATCTGTGGCTGCGATCTAAAGTATTTTTAGGCATGTGTCGATGAGAACGCGGATTGAAATATTTCGAAAAGAATGTTATATACCACGCGCCATAATAAATCTGCCTAAAAGTTCATTACTTAATACTCAGTTTTGTTTGACGCATTTTTGAGATACATTTTTTAAGCGACGTCTTTACGTTACTCCCGGATTGTGTTCGAATCGCTTAACGGTATAGTGCCTATTCAATTATTGGAATTATACCTTTATAGTTTTTGTGGTACTAGTCGGGCAATGAATTTTTAGGCAAAGTTAGGCGGCGGAAGGTATAGATAGAGACAGGAGTAATGATTATCAAAATGATTACCTAATAGCTCTATTGTACAAGCTTTGCATAGATTTGCGAATAAATCAATGTGCTTGTAACGACCTGTAACACCTGTTAGCTTACCAATATAAAAATCATTTCATTTAGGCAACAGATGATAAACATTCTTTAGACGGGGTATATTTTTATAATATCATTGTTATAGTTAGTGAGATATCTTAGGTTAGTTCTTTTATGTATGTACATATACATAATTGAACAAAATAAAGTAAATAAATTATTTCACTTCTAATTTAAGAGAGTACGGTGTGAATTACTGGCACTTGAGGTATCACATCTTAGGCCTCTAGGTTGGCAACGCATCTGCAATAACCCTGGTGTTGCAGATGTTTATGGGCGGTGTGATCTCTTACCATCAGGAGACCTTTTGCTCGTTTGCCATCCAGTCGAATAAAAAAAATAAAAAAACATACTTATTTGAATTGATAAATAAAAATACTTACAAACATCAAGAACAAGACGTAGAAGAACAAGGATCACCGACATAGCCAAGCGAATTAGCTTGTTGAAGTGGCATGGGCGGGGCCATATAGCACGGAGAACAATGGTCGTTGGGCCGAAAGGTTCTCGAGTGGAGATGGCAAGCGCAGCGTAGGACGTCCGCCAACGAGATGGACGGATGATCTGGTTATAGCCGCGGGTTCACGGTGGATGCAGGCCGCTGCCAACCGAAGCGACTGGAGGTTTATGGGGAGGCCTATGTCCTACAGTGGACGTCCTACGGCTGAAATGATGATGATGATGAAAATATCAAGAATATTCGTTTTTGTTCATTCATAATTGCCCTAACCGTTAACTGAATTTATAATGCGACTGGATGGCAAACGAGCAAGTGGGTCTCCTGATGGTAAGAGATCACCACCGCCCATAAACATCTGCAACAACAGGGTACCTCCTAGTGGCCTAAGAAGGGATACTCAAGTGCCAGTAATTTCACCGGCTGTCTTACTTTCCACGCCTAAACACAATAGTGCAAACACTGCTGCTTCACGGCAGGATTAGCTAGCAAGATGGTGGTAGCAATCCGGGCGGACCTTGTACAAGGTCCTACCACCTGCAAAATGCGACTATTTCATGATAAAATCCTGACTGAAAGGTCAGTGACTGTTGCTGAATCTAGTGTTGCAAAACTATCGACATCGACAGTTTCATAATTATCGAACTTAAAACATAACAAAGGAAATTAAAAAAACTTGCCAAAAACAAATAAGTACCTAAAGGTAATCCTAGTCAATTAACCCTAAGACATGTATTATTTAAAAACTAATATTGTTGATATGTATCATTATATTATTCGTAGTAGCATTAGTCCTTTGTAGTTTAAATAAGTAGATAGCTTAAAACAACCTTTACTGCTGCTTCACTTTTCGTAAATTGGTTCCAGCATTCCACTAAATTAACATGGGGTTTTCCAAAAATTACATTTTAATCTTTATTTACGTTAAATGAATAACACCCGGGGCAATATTATTATTATTATTATTTAGAAGCCTGTAGAGGTGTCCCACTGCTGGGCAAAGGCCTCCCCCATGTCCTTCATTCTACCCTTTCTTGGGCGATCTCTGGCCAGCTGCGAAGAAAGGCGTCCAGATCGTCCCGCCATCGACGCCTGGGTCTACCACGCCGCCGAAGCACCCGCAAACCCCCCGGCAAAACCCTGCACCCGGGCAAATTTCATGTTTTTTGACACTAAATGGTTAAGATTTCGCGATTTACCTACAATCTATTTTGCCTTCTGGACGATATTCTATTAATTCTAACTTTCAATTAACTGTGGTTTGTTAGTGTGGCAATAAATGACCTTTTTTATCTGTGGTCAAGGAGCGAAACTTTGATGCCGGTGACGTCATTATGACGCATATTGACGAATAGGATGTTTTTATAAATAAGTACTGGCCGTCTCAAGTGTCAATAAAATATCCGTAAACTAAAGAGGCCAATAAGTTGTTAGTGATTATCTATAATCTAGATAAAAACACTGTATGAAGTTTGACGTCATACGGCTGTCACCGGCATCAAAGTTTCGCTCCCTGGGTATTATCGATAGTTCACTCGTTAGTTACAACACTAGCTAAATCCTACATGTTAAACATTGTAACATAAGGGAGAGTGATGGCTGTTTCAACCATTCTAGGGAGGTTTTTACCTACGAGTGGAAGCGGTTGGTTACATTTTGATCACATGTGAGGCAAGCAAGTCAATTGATACTCATTTTTTCGCGTACCTATTTTGTTCCATCCAAAATTACTATTCGTGGCCTAGTAAGCCATGGGCGCCTAGTGGATTGACCTATGGCCTCTCAAGCAGAGGATCGTGGGTTCAAACCCCGGCGCGCACCTTTGAGTTTATCAATAATCATGTGCGAAATTACATTTAAAATTAACCACAATTTAACGGTGAAGGAATGAAGGAGAGAAACCTGCCTAAACCTGCGAAGCAATTAAAAGGAGTGTGTTAAGTTCTCAATCCGCACTGGGTTCGCGTCGGAACTATGGCCCAAGCCCTTTTATCCTGAGAGGAGGCCTGTGCCCAGCAGTGGGATGTATATAGGCTGGAATGATTGATTGACTGATTGAAAATGTCTATGAGAAGGTATTATTCTATTTAAAAGATAATACCTCCACTTTTTTATTATGGAAGAGTCATGTCTTTTGATCCCTAAGGTGGGCATAAGCGTCTGTTAATTTAATTTTTACCACAAGCTTTTTTTGTGACTGGACTTGCATTGTCATTTATATTGTCCATTTGCATTGTCGTTTTTTCAGGTGGTAGGACCTTGTGCAAGGTCCGCCCGGATTGCTACCACCATCTTTTTCGCTAATCCTGCCGTGAAACAGCAGTGCTTGCACTGTTGTGTTTCGGCGTGGAGAGTAAGACAGCCGATGAAATTACTGGCACTTGAGTATCCCATCTTAGGCCTCTAGGTTCGCAACGCGTCTGCAATACCCCTAGTGTTGCAGATGTTTATGGGCGGTGGTGATCTCTTACCATCGGGAGACCCACTTGCTCGTTTTCCATCCAGTCGAATAAAAAAAAATAACTTACATATGTATATCAAATTTAAGTCAATACGACCAGACTGGAAGTGGAAAAAATGGAATGGATGAATAAAATCTCGTAAAAATGTACCTACCTACAGACTGTGCAGTTCCAGATAATTACGAGTAAGTATGTCACACTCTATAGGAAATATAATACTTATGTTACAGTTCGAACTGTACATAAAATAATAAAGGCTTCAAACGACCTTACTAGTAAGTAACTAGGTACTACAAAAAACAAAAAGGACTTAATACTTGGAGCCCTTTGGTGTGATTTTACATTACCTAGTCCAATATAATATAAGCCAAGAGTAAAATGTATGAAACGTACCTGAACCGAAATCGGATATGATACTGATAGGCAGGTAGGTAAGTACATAATTCGTACATTTTAATTGCTTCGATTTAGCATCATCTCATCTCATATTGGATCGGATTGTACAATGAACTGTTTTATTAAGGTAGGTTTTGTGGCACTGGCGTCCGACAAGCTGGTAAAATAATTAAAAAGGCAGGCAGCCGTGTATTTTACAGTAGCGCGCACGAAAGAAGGGGCGAATAGAATAAGGCCAAAAACCTACAATGAAAAAGTATTAAAAAAATACAATTTTTATCTGGTGTTGCTATACTTATATCGATAGAATCGATTTAGCATGCAACAGGGATAACGTGGAAGCACTCCTTAATCGCCCAAGTTTACTTTATCCCAAAAACTAACACCGCTTCTACAAAGAAATGGTCATAAATCCCCTATTGTTCATCTCAAATATTCTAAGACAGAAAAGAAGAGCATTTTTCTCCACCATTTTTATTTTATTCGCCCAAGAAGCAATAAACTTTTGATCGGAATAATTTACGAAGCGAACTCTTCCCAGTGTACGATGTTTACGAGCACATTTGTGAATGGAATTGGATCCGTATTACCCACTTTGGATTCTGACGGAAAATTTGTTAAGAATGAATTTGAGAGAGTTAAACCACTGACGTTTATAGTTTTGACATAAATTACACTGACGACAGCATAGTAAAGGGTTATCTCCAATTTTGCAGATTTACAGTGCAGCTGATTTTTGAAAATTTGGAACAGTGTTCATAAAATACAGTAGGAATGTGATTGAGTTATTGTGAAAAGATATTTGTATATTTACTGAAATAATGTAGCTGGCTTTGTCCACGCTTAAACAAAAATAATCATAGCCACATTCACTATGCGTACCACTTGTCAATTGCAATTGGCACTATCCTAGGTCAAATTAAAATTTTCGAATGTCGGCTAACCCTTTACGGCCGAGAAACTGTTTAACCGTTTTTTTTTTCAAAAATGACAATTAATTGTGGTTCGCGAAAAAATGATTCACGCGCGCTCAGTACAGTTGTATGATTGTATCAAGCCGGCCGAAAAGGGGCGTTAGTCGCCTTTTAAGAGTTTTAATATGTATGCGGTTTCTGACAGGTGGAATATCGCCAGATGGTGCTAGTAGGTAGGTATCATGAAGTCCGTTCGACGTTACATATTGCTTGCGATTGGTTCATTTAGTTATTTAAGAGAATTCTCTTCGTTCCATTCTCCATACAAATGTAGTCCCGGTCTCATTTGAAAACTAGGCAACAGAGATGAAATTTTGTAAACTAGTATGGACTAGACATAATTATTTATGCCTGTGGTTTTTCAAATTTTCATATTAATATGTAATATCAGAATTACAGGAGCTCAAAAGTCGACAAAAAAGATGTCAACTTTGCACGAGAATTACAGACTAATAAAGCATTTCTACAAAAATTGATAAAACCACAGGCCCTGAAAGGGATAAAGGGGGGAGGGTATTTTTATGTTTATCGAATACGTTTAGGTAGGTAAATAAATGTTACTTTCTCTCTCTCTCTCTCTCTCTCTCTCTCTCTCTCTCTCATAACAATTTCACTTTCTGTTATTTTTAAAATTATTTATAAATTTATCTTTAAAGCGCACACACTAAGCAGATACGATAAGATATCTGTATCTGAACGCATATCTGTCAATATCGCTCCCTATACAATTCAATGAGCTAATACACACAGCGCAGATAACTTATATTTTACCATGAAATATCTGTGGGCACCGACATATATCGAAAGATGGCAAAGATATTATCTGCGTATATAAATTGATCTGTGTATAATATCTGCCGATATAAATATGGTATAGTATTTTATCTGCAGATAGATACAGGTTGATGTGAGAGCCCCGCTGCACACGAGTAAATCTAGAAGAGATAAACACGAAAACATTCTGTATAAACAATCCGCACCAAAAAACAAGTCTACTCAGTTTTAAGGATTTAGACTGAATGTATCGTCTCGTATATTATCGTATCTGCGTAGTGTGTGATAGTTTCAGATCATTAAGTTATTATACGCAGATAAAATATTATCGTATCTGCGTAGTGTGTGACACGCTTAAGTAGGTATTGAAGATGATCTATTTCACCTGTATGATGCTGGTCTTGCCCACGGCTGGGGCGCCCAGTAGCACCACTTTGACGAGGTCCAAGCTGTCCGGGCTGGGCTCCACGCTCGGGGCGCCCACTGTCATGGTGCCACCGGACCCTCGCTCCAGATAGTCCAGGTCGAGTTCTGCGATAAAAGAAAGTATTTATTAAGTTACCAGTTTATTTTCAAAACAAAACGAGCAAAACAAAAATGAATGAGTGTAGTTGAGAAAAGACTCTAAAATATACTAGCGGCAAAATTTTTGCCCTCAAATGTATGCAGTTATAGGTAATTTTGTATGGAGAGTGGGCCAAATTTTGTGCCGCTCAGTAATTATATAGTTCGAAGCACATTCGCAGTTTGTGTCGTGTTTGTATAGTCATAGTCATAAAACAATGCTCGTATTAAAAATGTAGTTATTAACAGAAACATAGAATAATTATTATGAGTTACAATCAAGGAAGTTTACGAGTAAAACATTGTAATAAAAATACACATAATTACAATACAAATACAATACAATACAAATATTCTTTATTGATCACCAAAAGCAGTAGGTACAGTGATAGCAGCAACGCAGCAGTGCAGTATTTGAACAAATAAAATTCACGCATACTTATTCTGTAAAGAATAAAAAAATAGAAGTAATTTTATTATAATCGTGACCCTATTTACATATTATATGTGTAGAATAGGTACGTACGCAGTGTTTCACTATCTACTACAAAGAAGCAATAAAAATCTTGTTCGAGGATCAAAGGCATAAGTTAACATTCCGAGTTGGAATCAATATTCCCGGCTCAGCATCGAAAAAATCAAGTAGCAATAAAGATAAAGTGGCAAAATGCAATTTTCATTTTAATGTTGAAATGGAACTTTATTTTCGTCTCGTAAGTTAATTACGACAGGAAAAAACGGAGTGTTAGGAAATTGGATTGTTCCATCTTGAATTTTTGATTACAGGTCACAAAGTACGTACTTTACATGATATGCACATAGGTAACATATAGTCCTAGCACCTCAAAAGGAAATATGGACTCATCTGTCTGTCGGTCCGTCTGTCAAGAGACTTCCCTCAGGAACGCACAGAAATATTAAGCCAAAATTAATGTCAAATACTCAGATCTGCTAGCATTTGAATTGAAACAGTGAATATTGATAAAGATGTTTCCATATTAATTGCATTTACTGAAAAACCTGCAAGTAGGGTATTTCCAGTTGTCCTAGAAACTTGAAATGCGGTATAGAATTAGCTCTTATAGCACAACCAATAAGAAAACTGAAAAATCAGATCTTTTACGACTCTAACTATCTCAAATGGCCCCATACTATGTGTATTTAGCTTAGGATTTTGTACGAAACCCTCGGTACGCGAGTCCGCTTAGCACTTGGCCAGTTTTTTAAATAAAAAATATTATTTTGCAAAGACATTTGGAATGAAGAAAGATACATGTAATAATTTGAGAATTTCTAAGAACATTCTAGCAAATGATACAGATAAGTAACTTCGGAAACAACACCTTGTTTCTACATAAATGTGTAATTCCATAAACACTCAATTTCGAGAGCGTTCCTGGAAGCTTTCTAAAACTTATTACTTTATTACATTAGACGTTTTACTGCTTTGGAAATTTCTCGTAGGTGTAAAAGGACGTAGAAACATATCAAATTAGATTCTACCCGTGGCTTTGCCTCAGTATAAGATTAAATACCTATTGCCTAAATGCCACTAAACCTGCAGGGGAGGTAAGTACTCGTACCCTAAAAAATTGTTGTTTCGTAATTTTTATTTCACCATTTTGTCCTCAGGATTAATAAAAGCAATTCAAAAATGGAACGCTGCCAGCACCTTAGGAACCTTGCCTAAAGTGTCTGGCTAAAATAATTTGTTTGGTTGCCCTTTGCAAGGTCTATTTTTTTTTTCTAAAATCTTTTGGTCGAAATGTTTGTTATAATATTGTATGGTATACTTATTTTTTGCAAACATATTTATTATTTACCCTAGGTATAATGTCAGTGCCGATATTCATTAATCAGGATATTTTAAACGCAATGTAAATAAAACAAAAGATTTGATTTCGTTATATAATCCGGACTCACCGAGAATTTTAGTTTGTTTCGTACAATTTCCTCGTGCGTTGTCCCCATCCTTGTCCTTTTTCGTCGTATTATCAAATCTGTTCATCTCTGAATTACCAAACAACACAACACGTATTTAATATACTTATACATTATACTAGTTTTCAGTCAATTTCATAAATCGTTATACATGTTATTTCGAATTTATTTCCACTTCTCAACCAAAAATCTCAACTGCGAAAATTTTCGAAACACAACACTGATCAAGCTTGAAAGATATTTCTGCACAATGACACTTAATCTGCAGCTCAATAAAACTTTTTAAATATTAAAACATCGCGTTTAACGTAAAATTTGGCGGGAATCTTTCGCAGGAAACGTACGCTCACTCTCTCCGATGTCACAGGAGCTACTGACGTACTGATTCTACTCTGAATTCAAACGATAGGTAGAATCTTGGTCATCTTAGATGCGGGAGCGTTTTTTGCTCATTTCTTCGGACACATTATGTACCACTAAGCGCTTTAGATGATCATTTGTCCTTTCACGTAGACGCTAATTTTCGCTATGAAGTTTTTTGTGTTTATTAGTGGCCAGTGTTATGTGATGGCAATGTTATACCATCATTATACTTACTGCCTGAGATGTTATATCTAAATGTGCCTGATCAATAAGTACTGTTAAGAGAATAAACTCTAATACTTTCCAATTGGGTGGAAGTTCTGAAGCGTTTTAACCGGAGTATTTCGTGTTACGAAAATCAACAATTAATATATAGTTATGTCCATCAATGAACTCCATCAGATTGCTTCCCAGGCAGGGTCACCTGATATACCTATGTATTTTTCATGAGATTCCCTCTCTTATATAAAAAACTAAGAATTCCAATCACCACGTGGTGTATGGTCACGTATGGTCATTAAATTGCAACTGGTAACACACGGGATACAGAGATAGAAACGCTTAAACTCCTCCCAATTAAATACATGAGTTTAAATGAGATATTTCTTAAAGTAACGAAGATATGACGTATTAAAAAAAAATATTTCAGCGATCGTATGTTCCTAGATAACATTAAATCCGACGAAATTCCAGTATTCTCACATTCCCGATAGTCATCCAATTTATATTCAAGAGGTGTATTCGCAATAAAAGAAGTAGGTAATGGCGGACTGGATGCGATGATTAAACTCTGTCAGTTAGACGCTTTTGTTTTGTTTCTATGCAAACGGTGCTTTAGTTAGGGCCCTTTTGCACGGTTTATAGCAAAAAAATTACATCATTAACCCTGGTTTATGCATAACAGTTCCATACATTTTGTCACGACTCATGAGTTAGACAGTTACCTCGGCTCTGCGCAAGTGTGTTCGTCAACATTCACCCGTAAACTCTCCAATCTAGCTGTGATCATGATATATTTAACTCCGTTAAATTATTGGTAACTCATTGAGAGCAAACCGAGCTGCTCTAATCTGCAATATCACGTAATATGGATTGTAAAAAAACTACATAAGTAAATGGAATAACTCACTGTTATAGTTACGATTTAGATAACGATCTGGTCATAATGGTCTCGATCATCGATCATGCTTATTCTGACCTTTGGTGACGTGATTTCGAAAAGTATTCCCGCGATCGTTGTAAAGCGCATCCTAAAAAAACGCATAGCAATGTGTTCTTGTAATTTCAAGCAGCATGTCATTCCCATGCAGAAGAAATAGCGTAGGACGCAAGGCACAACCTTGTGGAACGCCATAATTCAAGGACTTTAAGTCTTGAGTATGAAAATTCAATAAAGACTTTCAATTGCCATAAAGAAGAAATAGCGTAGGAGACAAGACCAGCCTTGCGGGACACCATAATACCAGGGCTTTAAGTCTGAGTATGAAACTTCAACAAAGACTTTCATGCTCCGATCTAATTTTAAGGACACCCGTTTGGTCCGTACACATTAATAAGGTACTTTTTGTTCAATTGATTGCCTTAACCAATGTTTTTTCCTTGAAAACAGAAGCGACTGGAATAACAACGAGTTTCATATCCAATTCCCTTGGTGGTTATTAGGCTTACTGTCCCAAACAATGGAATCAAACGAGGCTCGTTAACCCTTTGTCGGCATAATCATAACACGCTATTGTGCGGGGGTTGCTAATAAAACTGGCTACGTCATTGGTAGAAAAGGAAATAAAAATTACTCAGATACATATAAGCTTCTCGAACTAACAAGGAAAATAATCTGTTCACATAATTTTAAATATAATTTCGCAGAATCTTCTGCATGAGAGACTATTGGTCCAACTACTCGGTTAAGATGGCTTTAAATAACAATAACATATATTTTTTTTACTTCCGTAAAGCGTAAACTCGTTGACATGTGTATTCTTCCCATTCAAAATTCCAGGCTCAAAGTTTGCCAACAAGCAATATGGAGTGCAGTATTCTGGGTGCTCGAAGAACTGATCGAATCAGAAACTCGGCACAGATGTGGGTATCAAGACCACCAAGCCGAAGTGGGGCTGAGTCGGACATGTCTGCCGCTTAGAACCGGATCGATGGGCAAGAATAGAATCGTCACCAAATGGGATCCCAGGGAAGGCCATAGGAGCAGAGGCAGACTCGAGAGGAGCTAACAGGACGACCTGAGCACTTTTCAGCTCGAATGGCAGGTTCATGTCCGGGATAAGGAAGAGTGGCGGAGGAAAGGGGAGGCCTTTGCCCAACAGTAGGAAATATTACGGGCTACACAAACAAAACTTAGTACAATGTTTACACTCACAACACAAGAAGACCTTAGATGCATAGCCAGCCTTTTTTATCTTCTGTGTAAGATACCTCATAATATTATTGTCACTAACTTTATCGGTCACCTTATTTCTCTTATCAAAACACAGCATAGTTCTGCTGCTTAGTAGCAAGATTTCTGATTATAAGCCCATTAAAAGTATTGTGTTGAAAAAATATTTTCTCAATTCCAAACTACTTGCGCTAAACATGTATTTACATTCTGTGGAACACCAAAAAGCCATTATCGCTCTTGAAAATGCCCATACTTACGTTGGGTGTTACAGAAAATATATCTCTATAATATATCAGCTGTAGTTTTATATAAATTCACAAATTTCGACCAGTTTTAGATGGCATTTTTGAGTGATGTAATCTTAGAAAAGATCTCCTACAAAATGAATAAAAAGTTTGACGAAAAGAACCAGTTCCATGTTACTCAGTGAACTCGCTAAAATACTGAACTAAGTCTCTGAATTCGGCATAAGCATTAAAATTTAATATCTCAAGCACTTTCAGTTTTTTTTAGATAAGTATTAAACTTTTGTGAAGTTTTAAGTACCATCATATTTAAGCCGTGTTTGAAATTAAACTTTTTACCGACAGACTCCGAAGTTAAGAGCAAAATTTTCAAAGTAACGTTATGCAGGTGGTAGGACCTTGTGCAAGGTCCGCCCGGATTGCTACCACCATCTTGCTCGCTAATCCTGCCGTGAAGCAGCAGTGCTTGCACTGTTGTGTTTCGGCGTGGAGAGTAAGACAGCCGGTGAAATTACTGGCACTTGAGATATCCCATTTTAGGCCTCTAGGTTGGCAACGCGTCTGCAATACCCCTGGTGTTGCTTGTTAAAATTATGTTTTATTTATGCTTCTACATAAAACAATTTAATGTTCTCTGTAAGTTTTGACCTTTATTTTTATGTTGTATACAATACAATACAATACAAATATTCTTTATTGATCACCAAAAGCAATACAGAGACATTACAAAAATAAAAAAATTAAAAATCAGGTAGTCAATAGGCGGTTTTATCGCTAAAAAGCACGTCGTAAACGCATAGTTTTTTTAGATCATTTTTTTATTATTACTTTGGTCTATAATATGGAATTAGTAAAGTGAAAAAAAAAATTGAACCCTGTCTAAAAAAACGTCTGTCTGTATTTGTATTTCCTTGTAATCCTCCGAAAAATCAATCAAAACACGAAAAAAGGATCGCAGAATGTAAATATATGTTACTCCAAATTTAACGCTAGTTATAATAATATAACATGTTATGTCATGTGTTAACATGTTGGGATAAGCTCGCCTTTGTTCTCCTCTCTGTGTATTATATTTTTATTTTTATGTGCAATAAAGAGTTTACATACATACATACATACATGTTTATATTACTGTCCCCGTTGTCATCCCTACTTACCCCTCAAGACATGCCTTCTCACCCCATGAAAATCCTCAAATGCGGTCGAATCGTTATCTATGTTAAAACCATTATAAATAAGGAAAATATAACTTATATGTTTTTCTGTTTTCAATAAGCCTCGTAAGTATATAAACGATATCCGAAAGGCACACTTACTTTGGCAAATTTCACATAAAAACGAAGTTAAATTCAAACAAAAATTCGCCGCTTTCGAGCATCTACTTTGACAGTGAATTTGTGTTTAAAAATATAAAAATATGTATAAAAATATAATCAAATAACTTTTAGAGCAACCTGAGCCCGAAAATTAACGTAGCTACTGTAAAAATAAATTCTGGATTACGGTATACTGGGGGACTACCACGAAATTCTAAAATCGAAGTTCGTATCGTATTGGTATTGTCCCTCTGACTTTCGTATTAAATAACTTAAGCGTCAGGGGAATGGCAAGTTACGAAAGTTCGAATTTTACACTTCGTAGTATGGCCTGACGTTGAGATTGATTGAATGCTTTCTATACCCGTGGTATTTTCGTTCTTGAGTTTTTGTTTCCTGTTAAGTTTTCTGTTGCCAGTACCCATTTAAGGTCTCAATAAAAACAAAATACTATAAGACTATTTTTTTATTAATGTGCATGGGTTGGTTACACCTGGAACGTCACAATGAATATGACACCTTGTGAGTGACGTCATCAAATTGAGTTCTGACATTTGATTGTCTAAATACTCGTAGTCTCTCAACAATTTGTCAGTCAAAGGTAGTAAAATACTTACCTACCAATGGGTTACAAAAAAGTTAAAATAACTAGAACTAAAACTTTAATTAAAAAAAGAGAGGTGGGCCTCTTGGCATGGTATAGTGCTCATCACGCAGGCAGCATTCCCGCGTTGAACTGCGATTGAGATTCTTTGAGAGAGAAAGCTGCCGGCGCGAGGGTTGCCTGTTGCCTCCCTTAACCTATTGCTGAGCTCCCTGTATCTCCAGTCACTTACATGTTTATATTTGTTTATATATATATGTATAGTTTATAATCTGAATTTACACAATCAATATTTTTTATCTCGGAAATATGCGCAATTTCCGCGGAATAGCGGTAAAGGTCAGGTAGGCAAGCTAGTCCCACTAATATTTTAAATGTGAAAATTTGTAAGTCTGTTTGTTTGTTACTTCATCACGTCTAAACAGATGAACCGATTTAGATGAAATTCGGTATACAGATACTTTTAGTCTCGCGGAAGGACATGGGATAATTTTTATCCCGGAAAATGGCATAGTTTCCGCAGGATAGCGATTTAACCGAAATCTACGCAAACAAAGTCGCAGGCAACATCTAGTAGGTACCTAATAGATAAAACTTAATCAGACATTATAAACATAAATGACTTTAGTGCTTAGCTTTCCAACCCAAGACTTAAAATATCATAAACAGAACCCGTTGATTATAAAGCTACATAAGGAAAGAAAAGTACTAACAGACACAATTTTGCTTCACAGGATAATCCTCGCATTTTAACAGTAACATAAATTCAGTTACTAAGCTTTTCCGAAGTTGGCAAACTACAATTTGCGGTTAGTACAGAACGAAACAACAATATTCCGCATCCAGTTACTATGCATGGAATAACCCTGAAATATGGATGAAGTTTATACCTATGTTTTGAAGCAAGTTATGGAAGTTCGGGAGAATTTTTATTTGTTATTTTTATTGAAATACGGTGATAAACAACTGCAATATCTGAGGCTTCCTTGTCTAACACGCTCGGAATCACAATCGTTTTCGCCTCTTCTTTCTGTCACACGGTATAAGATGAGGGTAGAAAGAGATGGTGAACACACACACACACACACACACACACACACACACATCACGCCTGTATTTCCAAATGGGGTAGGCAGAGCACACGAAACGTTACCGCTTCGGAGCCACTTTTAGCAGTTTTAGGTTTTAAGTTTGACAAAAACGGTACAATAGTGACAGGTTGCTAGCCTGTCGCCTACGGTATACGGTATGGTGAATGCGATCGCGAACATCAGCACGTTTGACAATACGGCCTCTGAGGTCTAAATTTGTAACTCACTCGGATTCACAATTATTTCACCACTTCTTTCTATCACACGGTGTACGATGAGAGCGGAACGTGATTAGAGATGGGTGAATCCGGATCTGAAGATGCAAAAGAGTCAGATTCTCAAGCGGATCTGAATCCCTTATTGACTCCTTTCAAAACTCCGAGGACACACAATCAATCAGAGGAGTTACTAACTCCGACCAACGTATTGGATCGAGCGGATCGCGATCGGCGATGCAGCACTCACTTTACTTTCGTTTAATCACATCAGATCGGATATGTGCCGTCCCGCTCACACTTATAGCATTTATTAAGAGACAAAGAGAGAGAAAATGATAAGAATTTCAGAGCTGCTCCCCGAAGCCGGTACGTTAGTAGTAAGTATATCCCGAAGTGACACAGATTCAAAAGAGTAAAGAGTCATTAGGACGAATCGGTACTTCAGTACCCCGCCGAACGGCCAAGATTAACTATAATCGCTCGAAAGAACGAGTCGGAGACGGAGTTGATAAGCGGAGTCGGTACCAATACCGGAGCTGGATTTGTTTAAAAGGCAACAGCAACTCCAAGGGATTACCGAAGCGTTGTCAGCCTAGACAATACACATCTCGGCCTGTATAGGTACGTCCCACTACAGGGCAGAGGCCTCCTCTCAGAATGAAAAGGCTTGGGCCATAGTTTCCACGCGGGCCCAGTGTAGAATAGACACCTCACACACACGCCATTGCAGATTACTTTTCAGACTTGTACATGTTTGTATGTATATTATAAAATCACTGCATACCTATGTTGTAGTACTCCTATTGTCGCCACTTATGAGCTAACTAACTAAACTACTTCTGTAAACATTAAATTACGAACTCTAACGACTATGTTGCATTCCTGCAATCTCATTCTCTCATTAGCGCTCTGTATTCATTTAACTTAATACATGTTTTGTTGAGTTCATAGAAACAAAATTATAGCGTTTATTTATCAGTAGGGACGGTCACAAGCCACTTTTATTACACCGTTGTCTGTCCGTCTGTCTGTCTGTCTGTCTGTCTGTCTGTCTGTAATCAAATCTTGCTAGTCAAATTTGACCAATTTTATGAAATTTGACCAACTTCCAGTAGTCAGATTGACTTGAAATTTGGAATACTTATGTAAATCGCGTGACGATATAATAATCTAGTAGTGACATCCTGATAGTCCAGCTAGGATCGTCTCCGCCGGACGGAACTCTTCAACAGTTAATAGCATCTACTTAAAATTTGGTATGCAAATACTATGAGTCTCTAATAATTATCTCTAATTATTATGTACCTATCTAACAGATATCTATGGTACAAATTACGGACCAAATGTTCTGTAGAAAACATTTCAATAATTCATTCAAAAAATTACATTTCTCTTCACTCACCCATTACGAAGTTGTCGATCTCTCCAAAAAAATGTCCCATGCCAACTTCGGTTCAAACCTTTTTTTAAGTCTTCGGTTCCCGCCTCAGCATAATCGGGATTAAACTGGAGCTTACGAAGGGTGGAAAGGTGACTCCCCATTTTAGGGTTCCATGCTAAAGGTGCCAACGGGACTCTATTACCTACAAGGCTCCGTTATCTTTCCGGTTTCCACAGAGCTTTATCTTTAAAACTGTAATGAGTACAGTGAAACCATGTTAATGTCGTTGAGATTCGTCGGTTTTCTTCGTTTTTCTGGAGATTCAAATGAGAAAGAACAAGAAAACTGATCTTTTGTTTCGAGTCATGAACGACATTAGCTTTAGTTTAAATAAGACTTAGCAAAACATACGAATATTTTTTAAATAATTAAGGTATTTTAAAAGTTTGAAAATTGTTTTTTTGTAATTGTTTTTAAGTATTCACGTTTTATAATTTCCGACTGACAGACTGACTTGACCATTTTTTCTTAGTTAATCAATTTATTAGTCTTCCATTTTTATTTGTTATTACTTTCTAATGTAGGTATCTTTCTATGTATAGTTTATAGAATATGTGTAAATAAATTATATTTTATCCCTTTATATTTTAATTTTATTTATAGTTTAGTTAAATTTTTACTTATTTAATTATTTGATGCATATTATTCAGTTTTGTAATTTTAGATTAAAATTTTATATATATTATTATTTTAGGTATTTTTAATTTCAGTAACTTAACTTTAATTAAATTAACTTAAGAAAAAAGACTGAGGTTTTAAATTTAATAGTTACCTAATTAAATTAAATTAATTATTATAAATTTGTAGGGAACCTTTATTGCTCGAGTTAGACGCACTTGTCCGGTTTTTCGTTTTCCTTTGCTCATTTATAATAAAGGCAGTTATTGTACAGAAACCTGACTCGTATTTGTCCGGTTTTATTTTCTGTATCTGAAACGGTGATCCGACATACAGTTTACGCCGAATTACCTGGTGCAGGAGTCAGTGGATATCTTTGTGAGATCTTCAAGCCTATGTTGGACTAAAAGCCACTGAGTATCTCGGTAATTTTGAAAACTTTATAACGGAAATTATTATAATACAGAACCCTACCGGTACAATTCTAACTCTTATTTTTCCGGTTTTATCTTTGTATCTGAAACGGTAATCCGACTTACTGTTCACGCCGTATTACCCGGTGCGGTAGACAGTGGGTAAATTCTTTTTGAGATCTTTAAGCCTATGTCGGACAGCTAAGCCTCTAAGTATAACGGTAATTTTTAGGGTTCCGTATTCGAAAGGTTACGAACAGAACTCTATTACTGTATCTTCGCGGTCCATCTGTCTGTCTGTCTGTCATCATAAGGCTGTATCTCAGTAACCATAATGACTAGATAGAAATATGTAGTTTATACATAATGCTCCCATATTGCTGCTCTCTAACGGTCAAAGGTTGAGTGGCAGAGATCCCTTCAGGAATAAGTCCACCTTTGTACTTATCTGTTTATTTTCTGTATTTCCTTTTTGTAAAATATAGTAAAAAGTACCTAAATTAAAAACGGGGTCTCAACCAACCCATATAAAGGAGTGGCCATACGCAAACGGTGCGGAATCGCAGTGACGTGCCGTAAACGTCACGAGTTGCTCGGTAAAGTCCTGACCTTTACGGCACGTCACTGCGATTCCGTATTTTAAGCAGCGGTGTGGAGAGCATGCGATAAAAACGGTGCGCATACGGTGCGTCACTGCGATTCCGTACCGTCACCGTTTTTTAAGCAGCGATGTGGCCACTCTTTAAAATGACTGCGTACATTTCGCTTAGAATTTGAGCTCTGCCGATACTGGATGTTTATCAGTTTTAGCCGATTTCTTATTTTACCTACTTTTTTGTATTACTCCTAAACGACTTAGCTGTGAAGTACTTACTTAAATAATGACCACCGGTCATACATCATCATCACCGCCTCGAGCTACGAGTATATACATACGAGTACATACATGAAATAGTACATTATGTCTTAAGGGCGGTAAATAAGGAATTACGAACGAGAGTCTATTAGAAGCCCGAAGTCGAAGACTGAGGGCTTTAATGAGTCGATGTTCGTAATTCTAGTACCGCCTGTGCGACATACAATGTTTTTCATCACATTTGCAAGTAAAATTTTATATTTGTAAAAGAAAAAATATAATTGTTCCAAATATTGGCGATACCTTAGGCTGTGCTCTTGGCAACGTCGCCCTCTACCTTCCCCTCCCTCAGCATGCGCCGCAACGTGCGTGTGCATGTGGTGGTCCATGTGGTCCTGCTGCTTCGCCATGCGCAGCACCATCAGTACGGGCACCGACTCATTTACCGACCTTGGGCTTCATGGCAAGAAAATGTGTACGCGCAATGACTCATTTACCGACCACGGGCTTCATGACAAGCACATTAAGGTCGAGGGTTTTATTTGGGGGGTTGCAACTAAGGTAGCCTGCATGTTACGACACTGTTTACGAGCAAGCGTGATGAAAACAATTTGACGGCTATAAAGACGATTACAAGGCCCCGTTACAGGAGTTCAAGGTTCCATGACAAACATGACCACTACACTTCATAGCCTAACAAATATTGGCATTTCAGATTTGTGTAGTCTGGAAGCTGTGGGCATTAGGGATCCTGCAGAACAACCACTTGAGTCGACTCGCGATATGGAGATCCTTACGGCTTTAACCATAAAATTGCTTTGTAGGTTTATATACAGTACAGGTTTCCTAACGAAGCTTTCCTACACCGTAATGCTCATGACAAAATAAAATCTGAAATTCGAACCCACAACCATCTGCTTGAGAGGCCATAAGGTAAATGTACGACTTCTCGTCACTGTCCCAATAGTTGGCATCTTTAATCTTTTCATTAGCAATAGAGATGACAGCAGGGTGTCGTCTATTGGGCATTAGCGTGGCGAGCACTCGGACGATTACCTAATGTCGAATTTAGGCCACCTCAGCTTTTCAAAGTAATGTTACGCTATTTCCAGTCTATTCAGAGACTCATTAAAAGAAAGTACAACTTTTTCTCCAGCTCTCATAATCTCGGGAATCAAAGCTTGGGATAAATACCCTTCAGAGCTTTCATTTCGTACCTCAGCTATCTCTATTTATAAGACAGCATTGGAGTCACCACGCGCTGGAGTTTCTTCGGACAGCAAACATGTTAAGCGTATAACTATGAGCCTCAATGTGTGAGAGACCTCGAAAACATCCTGTCGCTGGCGTATTTAAATTTAAATTTTTTTTACGTTATTTTTGTTCTTTAATATTCCTGTCATATCTCACAGGTCTTTCTCTTTCTCTTCTAAATTTATACTGAAATTATAATAATACTTAAATTCACGACATCATCCGTCGGGTCCTTGTCAGTGTGAGAGTGCCGGCAGTCCTCGAGTCCAGCGGGCTGGCCAGGGACGACGGCAAGAGGCCTGACGGAATGTCGCTGGTGTCTTGGAGCATGGGTCGGCCGCTAGTTTGGGATGCCACTTGCATAGATACCCTGGCACCGTCCCATGTTCCAAGCACCAGCGTCACCGCTGGCGCTGCGGCATCCTCGGCTGAAAGCCTCAAACGCCGCAAATATGCCGCCCTAGGAACCAGCTATAATACATGTTTGCGGCGTTTGGCGTTGAAACCTTGGGGCCATGGGGGCCAAGTGCGCATCGGCTATACAAAGATTTGTCGACGCGCCTAATAGAGGCCTCGGGCGGCCAGGGGGCTGGCCACTATTTCGCACAGCGAATAAGTATCGCTATGCAGCGAGAAAATACGGCCAGCCTTCTGGGCATCTTGCCCATGGCGATTTAGGCCAAATTTTTGATCTATAGTTTAAGTTTTATTATGTTTGTTTTTGTTTATTAAATTTACTACAAATTCGCTTAGATAAACTTTGTTTGGTGTGATGTTTTCCCAACATGAGAAAGGCATTCCTTTAATCTAAACCGGGGTTTCTCAAACCGGGGTACGCAAACCCCTAGGGCAAAACCATTTTTTTCCTATCCCAAAGGAATACCTACTTATGGTTACCCTACATTATCCACCTCTGCATTCAGACGGCAGTGAAAAGTTACACTCTACAAAAACTCCGAGTGTAGAATTCTTTGCGAGCTCTTTGCAGACTTTGTAGACTCTTTGTAGGAGCTGAGAACGAGTGTGTTTTAAAAATTTATCTCTAAAAGATGCTGAGTTCTCTACACTGCAGTCTTTTGTTTTCTTTGCGTTTGCTATTCTAAAGTTTAAAAATCTCATGTGATATCGTTTTTTTATCTTCAGTTCAGGTTTTTTGTGGTAGAGTTTTTATGTCAATCATCAATCATTATGAATTACAAAACTAATGCTTTACTTACACATTACTGTAAGTAAAGCAGATGATACAGGAAAGGATTAAATGTAAGCAATAAATACGCTAAAAGGTCGGCGCGCTTTATATCCTAAACAAAATTGTTATATACGAAATTTTACCTAACACTTACTACTGTGTAAAATGTCACCACATCTCCCGTTACTTTTAAAGAAAAAATATCGAATGAACGCCATTTTTTCTTTAAATCGCCATATTTTCTCTTAATCTGCCCATTTGTCTTTTAGGGTGGCTCTCTGTGAGCGAAAACATCTTGGGAAATGTAATAGAAACAAATAGCTATAGCTTGTGAAACTTTATCAAGAACGACTGGTGTAAAATGCCGAAATAATGTTTCGTGTTAAAATGCTTCAAAAACCGACGAGAAAAACGAACGAAGGAAATCTTTATTTTAAAATTTGACTTAGATCATTAAAATATCGTTTAAATACGTCTGAATAAACCAAGATTAACTCCCTGTTTCACAATCCATTGATTAATTTATTTGACGGATAAATGTGATGCCGTCTCTGTTTGTTTTGTTCGAATAGACGAAGACGGCATCACATTTATCAATATCAATATTAAAATTAATCAATGGGTGGTGAAACAGCCCCTAAAACTTGATGCATTTTTTACAACAAAAACAGTCAAGTAATCTGCAAAGATAGCTGAAAAAATTATAAATTCACTCATCACTCCACCTTTTTGATGGTTACGTCCAACCAAAATGAGATTTTCATCATCATCATCATCCCAGCCTATATACGTCCCACTGCTGGGCACAGGCCTCCTCTCAGAACAAGAGGGCTTGGGCTATAGTTCCCACGCGGGCCCAGTGCGGATTGGGAACTTCACACGCACCATTGAATTGCTTTGCAGGTTTGTGCAGGTTTCCTCACGATGTTTTCCATCAACGCAAAGCTCGTGGTAAATTTCAAATGTAATTCCGCACATGAATTTCGAAAAACTCAGAGGTGCGAGCCGGGGTTTGAACCCACGACCCTCTGTTTGAGAGGCGATAGGTCAAACCACTAGGCCACCACGGCTTTTTTTACCTGAGATTTTACTTGAAGATATTTTAAAAGGAGAGTTGGGCATCCATAAATTGGCAATGACTTTTGGCTTGGACCGAGCCACAATTGAACTGAAGACCTTTTGAAAAGATTTTTGGACGGCTAGACTACGAGTAGACGATAGACAAACATAAAATACGGCTTTCTAGGTAAGGTTTAGCCTAACCTAGTTAGTCATAGCTGAGAAAAGTAACAAGAAAATGTTAAAAAGGTCGTGATGACATGGAAAGCTCAAGTTAAATTACCGATATGGAGGAGCCCATGCGATGGACAAATCAAAGGCCTTTCCAACATACTTGGAATCACAATCGTTTTCACGACTTCTTTCTATCACATAGTATAAAATGAGGGTAGAAAGAGATGGTGAATCCAATCGTGAATGTCAGCGCGTTAGACAATACGGCCTCAGACCCACGACAATACCGGTTCTCTATAGTTTGCCCGAATTCCATATGCCCGAACGTATCGTTTTCTAGAATTTTCATTTGCCATAAAGTAATTTATTTCTGAAATAGTAATTCCTTCAGAGTTGATATTAAACTAACCTAACCTAACCTAACCTACTGCATTCTATATTATGACATTTAAAAAAATCCTGAAAACAGCACGGTTCTATATATTTAATGGCAAACGTTGGTATGGCAAGTGAAATTCGGGCAAGTAAAGGTAAACGGACAATACCACAAACGCCCAGGAAGCTACATGCTGCTGAAAACCAAGAAATATGAAGAGCGATCGTCTGAAAGATGAAGGTCACAAACCTCATACTCCTCCTCCTTTGGTCGTTATCCGCATTGCTATCATAATATGATAGCAATATGATATGATAGGAGGAGGTATGTTTTAGGAAACATCACTATCTCGCTTATGGACGGTCAATCACAAAAACAACTCCATGTTAAAGTTAGTTAATATTGTTGTTTGCTATATTTTTGGTGTTAGTTTTGTTCCATATCGAAAATACAAACTGAGACATAGGTGCACAGAAAAACCAGAAAAAGAGACCAGCGCTGGGAATCGAACCCAGGTCCTCAGCAATCCGTGCTGCGTGCTATAACCCCTACACCACCGCTGGACAGGAATGTAGACACGAATTTTTCCTATGCATACATATCTCAGATTGCTTATTTCTACTACGCTACTTATGCAGCAGCACTAGCGACATCTATGTTCCGCTCTCATCGAGAGACGTCACACTCTTTCGGACTCTTTCGCACTCTTTTTTGTTGTTTCAGGCTAAAACGTAGGTACTTCATATAATTATTATATTAGTATCTCAGTGGGTTTGGGATAAGATTGAGATTTCAGGATATAATCACGATGTCGTGGGAATATCAGGACCACAAATTAAGAGGCGTAAAATTAGGCCTAAAGACCACCATTTGATTTTTGTGCAATAAGAATTTCAAGGAATCCAAGAATTTAAAGTAAGATGACGAAGGAAACGAAGGAAGATGCTACTATGGCAAATTGGTCTATTGTATTTTCCCAACGACGAGAATTATTAAAGTTATTTCGCCGAACTCTTAAATTCAGAGAATGGAGCGGCGGTAAAAGCTAGTAAGCAATAAATCTCAAAAACGTGGCGTATAAAATTTCCTTTTAATAATTCAGCAAAATAAGCGGGATTTGGAATCGTAAATTTCCAGCCTAATAAAGTTTTGTCGCCCTAATTAGAAACATTTTGTGAACAAAATACGGGAAATTTTCATTTTCACAGCAAAAATAAAATTGCTAAAGCATCGTTTGAGTTTACCTCCGTAATTAAGTGAATGAGAAGAGTTGACGGGACATTAAAATAATATAGGGCTCTCAAACACGAAGGCAATAGAAGAGTTCCTTAACTCCGCTTTTACAATCGATGGTAAAAAAATTATTAACCCTGGATTATGACTGACAGTTCCATGCATTTTGGAACTATGGCCTGGGTTAGCACTTATCTCAGAGTTATATAGTTAATTAAGCCATGGTAGCCTAGTGACTTGATCTATGGCTTCTCAAGCAGAGGATCGTGGGATTCGTGGGTTCAGACCCGCACTACTAAGCTTTTCAAAATTTATGTGCAAAATGACATTGGAAGTTTACTGCGAAGAAATTAATTGCTGTGTGTGAAATAACCAATCTGTAATGGATCTGTGTGAGAACTACACGGCTCAAGCTCTATTACATACGCCATTATTTTAATCAACAGTGGACGCCTTTCGCTTGATGATAATGATGAAAATAATTCCTATAAAGTTCTCACCAAAATGTGCCCAGGATATACCGACGTGATTGAATTAAAAACTTTAGTGGCTTTAGAGAACGTCATCAATGGCACATCATTAATCTTCCAGTAGGTAGACCTTTATTCAATACAATGGACGTAGTTTCGGGGATCAACATGGCAAGCTATAGTTGCGTTTGTGCTTTGAATTTGTAATTCATATTAGTTAGCTAGTTGTGTAAGAAGAACCCGGACAAACGTGAGTTTTTCGGAATTCATGGTCACCACTACGGTATCGCGGAGTTGCTCGAGCTCCTCGGCTCCATCGTCAATAGGTTCGCTTTGCCGCTCAGGGACGAGCATAAGAGATGTTCCTACCATCATCATCATCATCATGCAACAGTATGTAGGCTGGGATGAAGATGAAGAATATAATTTATTGAATCAGGCATTACTTTGCGGAGGTCCATGTCACTGAAATAAAATAATTTCTTTACTCACCCGCGACCATCATAGCTACGTTTATTATTAACCGTACACCATGCTAAGATTTACAATAACATAATAATAAACTTAGCTATCATAAGGTCGCGGGTGAGCAAAGAAATTCTTTTAGTTCATGAAGAATATTGTGCCACTCTTGGCATAAGTAAGCCTGCTGATTCTTTCCACATGTCTTTGGCGCGGAATATAATTTACGTGTTACGAATTTCGGTATTAAAAATATTTTTTCCACGAGCTTTACAAAACAACGCACGTAAAAAGAGCTCCTGGCGATATACCTGCGCAGTGAGCGAAATATGGACCAAATTGGCGGCGGAGCAGTGGGGGACGCGGAAGGGGGCGTAGGAGCGCGCGCGCGGCCGTCATGTCATTGGCTTGATTGTTAGTTGACAGATGCGCAAACTTATCCACTAGTCACCCAGAGCTCTTTTTACGTGCGTCGACTTGTACGTTAGAGCAAATCTGCACGTTCCTTCAAAGTAAATCAATGGTGTGTGTGGAGTTCCTAGTCCGCACTTGACCTGCGTGAAGACTGCATAAAAGACCTGTGCCTAGCAGTGGGACGTAAATAAGCCAAAAGATGATGATGATGAAGTAGGAACGAGATATAATTATATACCTAGATAGTGCCACGAGAGTTGAAGTGAATGATTACACACACAGCTACATAAAGAACTGATTGAATAAAAGGAGAATGTATGAAATGAATGAGTGAATGTCAAAATCCCACACGCTGTCATAACATGACATGTTCTTGTGTGCGTGACCTCGACTCTTTTGGTACTATCTATATCTAATACAATTACAGTCTGTGGTCGAAAAATTGTGTTTGCAATTCTACTTTTTTCGTCTTTGAACCTTGTTCTTTGTACGTAAATAAATCAAGAAACATAATTTTTTATCTCAAGTATTTTTAGGATCGGGAGCGACGAGTATATTGCCATTAATTTACAACAACATTTCTTGTTAGCCCAACGTTGCGCCGCGTACAGCCTACCTACGCAAATATTCAACAGAAAGGGTTCATAGAATATTTATCTCATTTTTTGCTGAAAGTAAACAAACATTAAAAGAGCGCTTTCGCTCCATTAACATTTCACGACATCGTCGGGGAAGAAATTAATTTCTATTCATAAATTGTTTTACCGAAGGTACCACGTAGTTTTTTTTTTAGGAGTTCATATTTCTCAAGGAAAATTTTAAACTTTATTTTTGATCGTATCTTACTTAATTTTACCCGTGCGTAGATTGCTCGATAACCTATAGCTTGAGGTACTTTATTGGAATCGGTGTTACATACTTCGGTGCGTATCGATGACTAAACAGAATATACCCTACATTTGCAGTTTAATGAATGAAAATGGCGTGCATGCAGTTCCTCCACCTGTGTTGCAGCAGCCGCTGATCGCCTCCAAGACGAACTACGAGCGAAACATGTCGAGCTTCTTCAGAGTGAATGACATTATATTTAATATGAGTGAGTCTAACGAACCACAAAATTGTTTTAACTTGTCATTAACTCGTGATAACCTATACGAAAATTTATGAATTTACTTTGCTAATATAATAATAAAATAATTTCCCTGCGATACGATAATTTAAAATATGGTATCATGCATTCGGAAATCCAAGCTTAGCTACTTATAGCTTTGAGACGTGGCCATTGACTGTTGGCCCCTTGGTTGGAGAGGCTCAGGTCACGCAACAAGCTATGGAGAGAGCTATACTCATAGTTCCTTTGCGCGATATAATCTGGAATACGGAAATACACAGAAGACCTAAAATCATCGACATAGTTTAAAGAATATACAAGTTGGAGTGGCAATCACATAACTCGAAGAGCACATAACCGAAGGGGGAGAAAAGTCCTCAAATGGAAACTACGAATTGGAAGACGAAGCGATGGCAGTCCTCCCACTAGATAGACTGAAGACATCGCGAGAGCCGCGTGCAACCGGTTGATGCAAGTGGCGAGTCGTTCATTGATGATGATGATGATGAAAGATAACATGAATGAACTTGACTAAAGTAAAATGATTGGAACAGAAATCTGAAGCGGTGAATTCAGCTCTGGATTATTTTTCAGTTTTCTGAACCTATTTTTATAAAAATATTATAAGTAGCTTTAAAAAATTGTTGCGATAAGTGCCTATAATTTAAATGATTTAACTAGGTTTCTACTGATAAAAATAACGAATTGTACCGGAATGGTTCATAATTGCAATTATATTATTATATTATATTATTTAATTAATTTGATTTAGCACATAAATAAAAGGACTGCTCGATATGGAATTCATTTCATAATACTTCACCATGGCTGTTTTACTGTTAGCGTTCAGTTTAATAATAAGTTTTTTCTCTCAAACAACTTTGGGTCTAGGTAAGTTAAAACTTTACACACAAAAAAACAATATCAAAAACAAAAAGTACTATTTATGCAAAAACATGGAGTAACCCCGTTGTCAGCGACGTGGTGCCCTGGAACTGCCCGGAACACCTCGTCTTTCATTAAAAACCGGCCAAGAGCGTGTCGGAAAATAGGGTTCCGTAAGTATTACGAAAAAATTAAGTATTTTTTTTTAAGGATTTCGTATTTTATACGGAATCTTCCAAGTTTAGGTATATTATTTTATACCTTAGGCTGCTATTTACTCATAAACTACTAATAATTCTCTAGCAAACTTAGCCGTTATAATTTTCCTTGAAAGTTTGATATACTTACTATCATCCTGAATTTTTTAAAAATTTTCCATCCACCGGTTTAGATTTTAGAGGGGGGGGGGAGTCGCTCGATTTTAATGAAAATTTGCACTTTAAAGTTGAACATTTCGCAATCAAATCACCGAATCGAAAAATCGTCTTAGCAAACCCCTAATGGATTTAAAAGACAATCCAACGATACCCCACACTATAGGGTTGGATGAAAAAAAAACACCCCCAGTTGCATCGTCATCCCGTCGGAAAATGGCGAAAAACTATAGTTACTCAAGTTTACTACGGCATTTATTACCATATACAGTAAAGTTGTTTCGATGGCCCACGTCAGCGGTATTCTCTACTAAGTACGATATCGAGGCCTTCAAGGACATAGTTACTTATTCCCTTAAACGATTTAACGAGACTCGTAACGACGGATACACAGTAACAGGAAAACAAGACACTGCCGCTGTGTCAGATCAAACAACTTATGTGTGAAGATGTAAGTGCGATTGAGTAAATGCAAAGGAGGGGTAAAGCTAGAAACACACTCACGCCGGAGGCCGAGCGGTGCGGCGCGGCGTGGAGGGTACCGGTTGTAATATTCAAGCTAACGTAAAAGAGGCCACACAGAATAGCGCGCCACACTTATTTCCCGCGCGGTATTCTCTGTGGCCTCTTTCATGTTGGCTCGAATATTACAACCAATACCGCCTCTGCGCCGCACCGCACCGCCCCGCCACCACTCTCGACGTGTTTCAAGCTTAAATGGACAAAAGATCCTCGTGTCTCCATATGACCCCTAGAATTAAAATAAGATAGTTAAAGCCCGGAAACGGACTAACGGTTCTCTTCAGCAGGGCTACTACGAAACTCGAAACACGAAGTTCGTGTCGTGCGGTCCCTCTGACACTTATACTATTTAATACGAGAGCGAGAGGGACGGTACGAGACGAACTTCGATTTGCGAGTTGCGTAGTAGCCCCTCTGGTTGCTATTGCTTATGAGTGGTAATGGCTTAGTTACCATCAGATGATCCGATAAATAAAATACCTGTTTCTGTTTCAGCTAATCATACTTGCGAAGACTTGACCATAATCGGTGGCCACACGGTGTCCATAGAAGACGTACCTTACATCGCAGCACTGTTTGAAAATGACACTTTCTCATGCGGCGGTTCAATCATCCACGAACGTTTCGTACTGACCGCTGCTCACTGTATAACGTAAGTTATGTTTTTCATCTAACTAGTCTTTACTTTACTTACGTAAGGCTCCACTTGCGTGAACCATTTGTTAAATATGAATTTTCAATCTTTTCAGGGCGAACATTTCGTTAAAAGTTCTCGTCGGTTCTGACATGTTGAGCACTGACGGAGTTTTCATTGATGTTGAACAAGAACTATGTCACGAGGAATACGATCCTTTCGAAATGATAAATGACATTTGTCTGCTCAAGCTTAGCGAGCCAGTACCGTTTGATTGCAAAGTCGTAAAAATTGCGCTAGCTGATGACAATCTCGAAATAGAAGACGGTGATATGGTAAACGTCACTGGTTGGGGTAACATAAAAGTGAGTACAGCTAGCCATGATTCGTAAAAGGCAAATATAAGAATTAGGAGGAAGTGATTCTTATATAAAAACTCTTGCATACTCGTTTAACTTCTGCCTTCAGATTTACGGCGTCCAGTATCCAAACGATCTTCGTCAAGTGTCAGTGCCAGTGGTATCCGATGAGTGCTGTCGCTACATCTACCCAGAGTTTTCGGACGGCATGATATGTGCGGGGTCACGAGGACACGACTCCTGCCAGGTCGGTAGGAAACCAGTGCCCGCTTCCTGATTCTGAAACCAGTTTCTGCTTCCTGATTCTGAAAGCAGCTCCCGCTTCCTGAGTTCCACTTCCTGAGTCTGAAAGCAGCTCCCACTTCCTGATTCTGAGACCAGTTGTCGCTTCCTGGATTCCGTTTCCCCATTCTCTGCCCAAGGTTCCCGGTTCCCCCTTGTCAGTTCTCACTAACCTTTTCGCGTTATTCATTTCCCGTTATCCGGCTTTCATTACCAGAGGCCTTATTGTCTAACACACTTGGAATAACAATCGTTTTCACCATTTCTTAATGTCACATGATATAAGACGAGGGTAGAAAGAGATGGTTAATGCGATCGCAAACGTCAGAACGTTAGACAATGCGGCCTCTGGTTCTCACTATTCGGTACACATTATCTAGTCCTATTTCCCGGTTAATGCTTTATTTTATTGGTTCTTAAGTGTCCGTTTTTATCCAATTTTTATCATGAACGACTTACATTATATTATAACGTTAATGACGATGAAGTTTTGGTCTCGAGGCTAAAGTAACCATTACTGAAACTATCAAAATACTTAATAAAATAAAATATTTTCGAACACTACTTTGAAGCTCAAATCTATTTAAAATTTTCCACTAATCATGTTTTTTAGATTAACATTTTCTAGATCATAAAAATCGATAGATTTGTAAAAAAAAACCTCGAAGAAACAAATATACTTAATGTTAACGTGCTCGTCAGTGTCCCAATAGTTTCGATGACAAACCACAAGTTCACATAGGATGCAGGATGCTTTCAATCGAAGCAACTGGAGGTCTATGGGGGAGGCCGTTATCCTACAATGGACATCTTACGAATGATATATTTAATGATGATGGTGACACAACTCAAATACTTTACTTTTCTTAATAGGGAGACAGCGGTGGCCCCCTGACATACGGCAAGGTCCAAGTCGGCGTGGTGTCTTACGGAAATGGCTGTGCGGTCGTGGCAGGAGTCTACACCAAAGTATCAAATTATTTGCCGTGGATCAACGCCACCATCGAATCTAATTTGTAAAAATACACATTTAAAGCAATAAATGTTTGCGAGTAAACAGTTTAAGCTTTTTTTCACCTTCATGACCAATGTTTTCATGGATTTGCTTGTGATTTGATGGGTATCAAATAATTCCAAAACGCCACTCTAAATAACGAAGATATAAACGTTTTAAATTGTCAATCGATGAGATTGATCAGTCATAGTCATAAATAAGAAAGTCCATATTAAATTTAATTTTTCTAGAAAGAGATGGAGTACAAACTTCATTCGCCTTTAATCTTGTTTATTTTTCATCAGATAATATTGATGATTTTTGACTTAAATGTGTTCCATACATTTTCCCTTTTAAGACGTTACCACAGTGTAAGTTACGGCGCCTATTTTTGTATTTCGAGCTTCACATGTCCAGAGTTAAAAGTCGCTTACCGTGCTTTGTTTTTGGCACGCCAGTGCAATAAGTAACCTTATAGATGCCAGTTCATACTTTTACTTGTAGTATACATACTTGTAGGTCTAACGGACCGCAGACTTGCTGCATGCAAACTTTAGTTAAGAAACAATCGCAGTTTCTTCAAAATGTTTTCCTTCGAAAAGATCGCAGTAAAATCGCAAACGCAATTTTACAAGTAAATTCCGAAAATCACAAGCCGAATACTTGAGAGGCAGGTCGAATCCTTTTTATTGGCGTGGAATGGAAAACGCACCTTAATGGCCTTCCCCGTTCAGAGAAACGGGGGGTTGGTGGGGCTCTCCCAAAATGGGCATACCTACCCACCAAAAACCACACGGATTCCCTCATTGCCATTGTAGTTAGTAAGAGGTTGTGCCCTGGTAGCAGTCGCCAATGATTTATTTAGATTTAAATTTATTCAATGAATTATTCTAGTTATTGTTTCTGGTATTTATTTTTAAAAAAATATTATCATAAATTATTATTTAAATTCATTACTAACATAGTTATAGGATGACATTGTATGCTAACAAAACTATGGATTCTTTGTGATCTGAATTAAACGATTTTATTTTTATTTTTTATTGTGAGCGCGACGGGAGTATTTAGTGACACTGCGACACCTACTGGCCACCCCGGGATGAGGCTCCTCACAGTCACCGTTAAATGCGGGCTCAGATTTATAGGTCGAACATAGGATAACCCGGCACCAGCAGGGAAGGGTGGGGAGCCCAGCCTGGATTACACGGTGTCCCCCCGTGTAATCCGTATAATCCCGGGGACAGTGGGAATCGCGGTGTCACTTCATGCTCCCGTGGCATCCCACAATGGTGACGAGGGAACTTGTGTGGTTTAGTAGGTATCCCACACATGCCCTCTGTTTTTCCGAACAGAGGCCATATTGTCTAATGCGCTGACGTTCGCAATCGCTGCACCATCTCTTTCTACCCTCGACTTATGCCATGTGACAGAAAGAAGTGGTGAAAACGATTGTGATTCCGAGTATTTTAGACAATAAGGCATCAGGGCTGGATGCATTTGGTGCATTTTCATAAAAAAAGGTTGAATCTTAGTTATGTACGTGATGATGATGATAGAGTTTGCCCCTATGACACGCTATAGATATTTAAAGGCGAATTTAGACTTGCTAGAAAAATCGTGCAAGTTGCATTACATTGCGAGGCCGTAAAGCCAACGAGTTATTAGTGGTCAATGGAGCGCCGCAACGTAATACATTGCAAGTCTAAACTCGGCTTAATGTGGCATTGAGTAACATTCCCTATTTTGTAACCTTATTTGTTTTGTAATACAGATATAGGTTGAGTCATTCACGATGTCGCGCGCCGTGGTTCTTATTACAATGTCATTAATGTTTAATTTTGTCAAAATCACGCGTCTGGCACTAGGTTTAACTTCGAGTATACTTAGTGCATAATGTATTTCCATCGGTAAAAGTCAGATCTCAATCGGACGAAATACGACCGCACCCGAAGTGTCAATCAATTATTGTATTATAGGTAGAGTCATTCACGATGACGCGCGCCGTGGTTCTTATTACAATGTCATTAATGTATAATTTTGACAAAATCACGCGTCTTCGTGGCTGGCACTACGTATAAATGAGTGACATTTCTATATCTATTAATATGTATACTTGGTTTGGATAGTTATTTAACTAAATGTACACAAACTTCAGCTGCCAGATCTGGTACATTCAGGATTTGAAACATTTTACTTATCTATCATTGTAATACAAACTAGACTAGTGTATTTCATACAGAAGTGTAAATGTTTAGATAGTTTAATGGGGGAATTTCAATATCTAAGACACCAAATTGACGTTGTTTTGTTTACATTTAATTAAATACCTATCCAAACCAAGAGTCTGAGTGCTTCTTAAATTACTGTCGTAGTAATTGCGGCTTCGGGTGACCAGAGGGCTGGCTTTTTCTTAGCTTAAAGAATAAGCATGCCATACAGCGTGGTAATGCTGCCAGCCTTCTGGGCACCTTACCACCAGGCAGTGATTTTGGGCAACTTTTTTATTTATAATTTTGCTTAGTAAAAAAAAAGTTTTTTTATTTATAAGTTTAGTTTGTATGTAGTTTTAGTTACTTACCTTTATTTTGATTTGTACTGTGTTATGTTTTATTAATAAATATCCAACCAAGTATAGCTTTATTATTTAGGGGCTGTTTCACCATCCATGGATAAATGTGATGCCGTCTCCGTCTATTCGAACAAAACAAACAGAGACGGCATCACATTTAACCGTCAGTTAACACTAATCAATAAATGGTGAAACAGCCCCTTAGTGTCAAGTGTCAAAACTGCTGTACGATGGGTCTACTCAAGTTAATTAGAGAGCACGATAAATATTTACGAACTTTCGCGATAAAATACGATAGAAAAACCACTATGCACTAGGTACTGTAGGAACTAGGCGGTAATACCGCTGGCAGATGGTAAAACTGACCACCTGGCACGCTAGATTGACTGTATTATGTATAATGTTAGTATTTTTGTATTGTATGATCCTAGAATTTGATTTTAAAAGGGTTTGACAGCGGTATACATGACGAGCACAGATTGCTCCCGACAGCCTGAGCGGCTGGACCTATCTCAAAGTATTGATAAGCTCTACAATAAATCTAAATACTGAAGAAATATCAATTTTATTTGAACCGAGTTTAAATTCACGCGCGTAGATCCCCATTACATAAGCTCTTACCAAGTTACAGTCCCCACAGTACCTACATCTGTGTACCTCGTTGAAAAAAAAACATATATATTTTTAAATTAAATAACTAAGATAAGAAAATTTTAATGATGTAGGTAAAACTCGCGTTAATTATTTGTTTTTAGGTAGATTAAATCTATTATTAGCTAATGAATATGATAGGCGTTAACGTTTTCTACAGTGTTCGGCTAAAACAAGAGTAGTTCTAGCCGAAACCAAAACCGAAACGGAATATTCGGCCTTGGTTCAAGGTGGACTACTCAGAAATTCGAAACTCGAAGTTCGTATCATTCTCGTATCACACGAAGTTCGTATCTTTTGTAGTGTTCCGTAGTCGCCATGTCTGTCCGTCTGTCTGTCTGTCCGCGGCTAAGCCCAGAGACCTTTAGTACTAGAGCTGTAATTTGGGATGAATATACATTTCAGTCACGCCGACAGTGGTAAAATAAATAAAAAACCCATAGACGTAAAGTAGCGGTGATTTTTTTTTCTAGACTAACCCTATTGGGTGTGAGGTGTCATTGGATAGGTCTTTTAAAACCATTGGGGGCTGCCAACACCATTAATTTTATAATTTTTCTTGTACAAGAATAATTATAACATGAAACTACCGTGAGACTCACTCATATTAAATATATTGACCCGGATAACTAATATGAATAATTATAACAGCTAAGATTGCTTGAGAATTAATAAATAAAATAAGTATACCTAAACTTGGAAGATTCCGTACCTACACAATACGAAATCGTTAGAAAAATATTATTTGATTTTTCCGTAATGGCTACGGAACCCTGTCTTGGGCGTGCCCGACACGCTCTTGGCCGGTTTTGGGACGTTGCAATACGAATTTGGTAGGATGATAGTTGGAGACTAGAGATAATGTAGGATAGTTTTTATCCCGAAAACATGCTTACCTAGTTCCCGCGGGATAGCAACAAATGAATTTTTCGCAGACGGAGTCACGGACAAAAGCTAGTTTGTAATGAATACAGTTTTTCATCTTGGTATGGCTACCATTTTTCCCAACAGCATTTTGTAGCTGTCACGTTTCTTTGACATTTGTAAAGATCGTTTGCTGCAAGGAAAATTCATACTTCTAAATAATAATGTTGAGGCCCATGGTTTACCACGATGATAATAATCGAGCTAGCAAAACAACTAAACATAACGTAATAAGCTTCTTACTGACACAATTATGTATGAGTCACTAAGTTACTCGAATTAAATATAATAATAATATCATGGGACACTTGACACCAATTGACCTAGTCCCAAACTAAGCAAAGCTTGAACTATGGATACTATAGGCAACGGATAAACATACTTATATAGATAAATACATACTTAAATACATATTAAACATCCAAGACCCGAGAACAAACATTCGTGTTATTCACACAAATATCTGCCCCGGCCGGTTCGAACCCAGGACCTCAAACTTCGTAGTCAGGTTCTCTAACCACTTAGCCATCCGGTCGTCGAAATGAATTATTATTATTATAATTACAACCTAACCAACAAAAATTTGGGAACCCCCCGACTTTGTCACTTCAAAGTTCAATATCTCAAAAATGGCTAAACTGATTTTGATGAAACATGTCTAAGAACCATCGCTAGAAAACCTGCTTTCAAATAAAAAACCGCATTCAAATCGGTCTACCCCTTTAAGAGCTACGGTGCCACAGAAAGACACACAGACAGACACACACACAGACACACATAGCGGTCAAACTTATAACACCGCTCTTTTTGCGTCGGGGGTTAAAAGCAAGAACTAGGGAACTAGGTAGTGTCTTTGGCCATTACGACAACGCAAACTAAAAAAAAATTATAACATGAAATTGAACCGTCTACAAAAAAACCATGAAAATAATTCTGCCTGTTTGGAGTCGGTGCCTCAGCACGAGCCAGCAAGAGTGAACCTACTTGTGTAGTCGTCTACCTCACCTGCATGGAAGCAGTCTACACTTCCACTGAACGTAGATAATAGTTAGTGTTTAGTTTTGTAACTAAGGGACCCCATACATCCCTGTATTTTTTTTTGTATTTTCTTTTATTTAATTGTATACTGTAGTTTTTAAGTATTTTATTTGTAATTATTTTATGTTGAAAAAATGACTTTCTGCCAAGTTTCTTGCGGCGCATTCTTCTTGGCAATGATGGTCTTTCCGAAAGCGCTGGTAGTTTAAAAAATGACGTGTAAAAGTGCCCATTGCGGCCTATTTACTGAATAAATAATTTTGTTTTTTTTTTTGCATACAACATTATTTATATCACTCCTGCTGGCTCGTGCTGAGGCACCGACTTCAAACTGGCAAAAAAATATTTTCATGTATTTTTGTAGTCAGTAAAATTTATAGTTATAATTTTTTTAACGCTTTTTAGTGTAAATAGAAAAAATGGATTATTAAAAGCAAAAACAAATTACAAGTAGGGTTTCCGTTGGTTCCACACTAGGCTAAGCCTAAAAAAATAAAAATATAAGAAATCTATCTAAATAAATAAACTAAGATAGGTACTTACAATTACTTTAATGTCAACTGCTCGTCACCTTTTACAAAATATTGCTTTTTCCGATGCAGAAACATTAATTGTTTAGGAGTCCCCCTGGTGCTTCAACACCCGTTCTACTTCACCATAATGCATTGCGATGAGCATTAATTGCTTAAGCAACTGTGTTAAAGTAATTGAGTTCGCTGGTCAACTAATGTCTTCATCATCAGTTCCACTTCACCAAAACGTGATCTTTCATTAGCAAATGCACGAGCTACTACCAAATAAATCCAAATCACCAAAGGTGTCTTTACAACATTTGAAGAGTTCCCTCGATTTCCTTAAGATCCAATTATCAGATCCTGATTTGGCGATTATGGGGATCTAATTGGAGGTATTTCCGTACCAACGAAAAAAAACAAGGAGTTCTGAGGTAACAAACGTAAAAAAAATACAACCAAATTAATAACTTCCTCCTTTTTTTAAGTCGGTTAATTTGCATTTTAACTTAAATTAGTAAAACTGATAAGCAAATTGCAATTATAATGCTTGTTTATCGATTTTTTTAATCAAAATATTTTTTGAAAGCGAAAGCGATTTAATTAATTTGGCTTTTGCCTATAAATCTCGGTGTTTTCAGTGCGTGGGCACAAGTTTCCAAGCACCATCATGGCGTCGTTACGGTTCGTCCTAGTCTTCGCGCTGTGCTCATTTTACGGCGGTACCCGGGGTAATGATTTATTTTTTCTTCTATTCTAAGTTAGGGTCTATCCACATCTATAGACGTGAAATCGCCTTTAGTCGATCAAAAAACTCTGTATGTCCTGTCCTGAGCTGACACGAGCCGAACCATGATATGTTAGCTCTTATTGCGTGGACATAAAGGACTCCGCGTCGATAAATGTGGGTAGACTTATTTATTGAATCAGGCGTTACTTTGCGGAGGTCCATATCAATAGAGTGTTTTTTTTTTCAGCTGAAGATACTTCTGAAGGCTTGACTATCATTGGTGGCCATAATGTATCAATTACAGACGCCCCTTACATGGCAGCGTTGTACAGTAAAGGCAAATTTGTTTGTGGTGGCACTATTATTCACGACATGTTTGTTTTAACATCGGCTCATTGTGTCAGGTAAGGCTTGAAATAGTTTAAAGTGCTTTTAAGTTCTATTATTAAACACTGTTACTAACAATATTTGGATCGTATGCCATCTGAAATAAACAATTTATATTTTATTTTATTTATTTATTAATATGTGTCACAGCGGAGTGTCAAATGCCGCGAATAAAATTTATCTATAAACTAAATATTTACTTCAAAACGCAATAAAATAAAACTCCACAGGAATTCCATAAAGCCAAGAAAAGTAATCATCGGTGCTGATCGCTTGAAGGCTGACGATGACAAGGTCGTCATCGGTGTTAAGGAAGAATTCTGCCACGAGAACTACCACCCTGACCCAGAAACTAACGACATCTGTCTGCTGAAATTGTACAAACCTATACCATTCGGACCTAAAATCGCTAAAGTTGATTTACCAAGCCAAGATTTTCAAATACCTGGTGGTTTGTTGGTGAATGTTACTGGATGGGGTATTACAAGCGTAAGAACCATTTACCTACTTATTAACACTTTATAACTCAAAAAGTATTGTTAGTGATACACATAGATATCTAAACTAATCAGGGGGCACAGCTGCACCCTCGCCAAGCTTAGTACGGCCTGCCGTAGTTAGCTTAGTTTAGAAGCGACAGTCGCCTTGGATCCCTTATGTAACTTCGTTGTTGTTAAGAAGTTTGAATTTTTACTATCCAGTGGACATAGTTAGGACTGCCATAAAAAGAAGACTAATATATCTCACCGTAATCGTAAAAAATCCCACATGCCACAAAAATAGTTAGTATAAAGGTGAAAAGTTTGTCAGCATTCAAATCAGCACTTAAACATTTGATTATGAACTCACTGCTACGGCTTGGCAGTTTCGCGATCGTAGCACAAAAACGTTATAAAATAAGAGTGATAAAACGTTGTGTCCTGAAACGGCTAAGTTGGGTTGGGTTGGCGGGTTTGGACATGTATTGTAACTTCAAACACAATGTACATTGTTATTTTTAATAAATTCAATTGAATTGAATTGAGTCATACGAGTATTTTTAATAACGGTGAATTTGAATATAAAGCCGAGTTTAGAGTTGCAAGAAAAATCGTGCAAGTTGCATTACATTGCGAGGCCGTAAAGCCAACGAGTTTGTAGTGGTCAAGGTCAATCGAGCGCTGTAATGTAATGCAACTTGCACTATTTTTCTTGCAAGTCTAAACTCAGCTTAATATTTTTAGCGGAGCTGATTTAACTAGGAAACTTGGCACTTCTTTGAGTTAAAAGGGTCGATTTAACTTTTTCTTGTCACTCGTTGCTATAGTTACGGTTACCTAACCGTAAGCTTATAGGATTAAAATTTGCCAAACATGCATTTTTGTGGTAGTTTAACCCCCTTCTATAATTGGTCATCTAATAAGCATGTTAATATAATGTGACGCAACATTTCTTCTATTAAACTGTATTACTTTAGTCCCATTCCCATCGCTGACAGGACAGAATAACAACAAGTAATAGTTGATCCACCCAAAAAAGAACTTGGCCTATATTTTACATTTATGTTTTTGATGGAAAAAATATATCAAAAGTGTTTGGTTTCAGCCATCCTCCCAAAGGATACGCGCTAAAAAACTGCAACAAGTGACCATTGTCACTGTGTCCGAGTCGGAATGTCTTCGTTACTACCCCGATTTAACGGATAATTTGATATGCGCGGGATCAAAAGGGCGGGACGCTTGTCGAGTAAGTATTATAAATATTATAAGATGAGTTTTTACCGAAGTTCCGCCAGAAAGAAAGGTACCTATTTGAGTGCGTGCTTTTTTTTGGTGCGATCTGCAGCTTAAGACTTTTGGTGGATTATTTATATAAACGAGATATTACGAGTATTTAATCCGATTTAGTAGTGGAAGGACATAAACTTTTATATTTGAATTAAAATTCAAGTTGGGAAAAAAGTTCACACTGCGAAGGAGTTTCTAGTTAAGTACTTTTGTACGTAGTTTCTATTTATATTTTATTTAGCGATCTTGGCTTATGGTAGACAATCTAATTTTTTTAACTTATATTTTATTTTTATTTTATCTGGACATTTACTTGTACTAAAATAAAATAAAATAAACTTTTCAATCGAAATTCATTCAACACCCACTAAAATAAAATACTAAGGTCTCGGTTTGACATGCAATTTTATATCTTCTGGCTTTGAGACCCTGGAACATATACTCTTAAAAAAAAGAACCAAAGGTGCCTTGGTTGACCCAACTGGACTAGACCAGGGCCGGCAGCTATTTTTTTTTATAGTTTTAAGAGAAGTCTCTTCGTTCCATTTTCCATACAATTGACGAATTTTGACGACCAGATGGCCTAGTGGTTAGAGAACCTGACTACGAAGCTTGAGGTCCCGGGTTCGATTCCTGTGTCGGGGCAGATATTTGTATGAAAAATACGAATGTTTGTTCTCGGGTCTTGGGTGTTTAATATGTATTTAAGTATCTATCTATCCCTAAGTATCTATATAATTATATTTATCCGTTGCTTAGTACCCATAACACAAGCTTTGCTAAGTTTACTTTGGGACTAGGTAAATTGGTGTGAATTGTCCCTTGATATTTATTTATATTTATACAAACGTAAAAAGCCGTGGTGGCCTAGTGGTTTGAAAAAAGCCGTGGTGGCCTAGTGGTTTGACCTATCGCCTCTCAAACAGAGGGTCGTGGGTTCAAACCCCGGCTCGCACCTCTGAGTTTTTCGAAATTCATGTGCGGAATTACATTTGAAATTTACCACGAGCTTTGCGGTGAAGGAAAACATCGTGAGGAAACCTGCACAAACCTGCGAAGCAATTCAATGGTGCGTGTGAAGTTCCCATCCGCACTGGCCCGCGTGGGAACTATGGCCCAAGCCCTCTTGTTCTGAGAGGAGGCTGTGCCAGCAGTGGGACGTATATAGGCTGGGGGATGGATACAAACGTAGTCCCGGTGTCATTTGAAAACTAGGCAACAGAAATAGATGAAATTTTGTAAGTATGGACTAGACGTAATTATCTATGCCTGCGGTTTTTCAGATTTTCATATAAATGTGTAATATCAGAATTACAGGAGCTCAAAAGTCGACAAAAAAAAGATGTCAACTTTGCACGAGAATTACAGACTAATAAAGCATTTTTACAAAAATCGAAAAACCACAGGCATAGAAAATATGATGAACATCTTGATTGTAAAATTTCATTGATTTCTGTGCTACACTTTTCGTATAATATGAGGACAACGAAACCCAAAATTCAACCGCCCGAATCTTGAAAAGCCTACAGCTATCTCGATATGCGGCTGCAGCGCTTATGTCTCGACACGAGCGATAAAGACACAGCAAATCCCAAACAAATACCTAACGCAGCCGCGCGGGCGGCCGGCAGGGAAACTTCACTTAAGGAGCAACATTTTATTTTAGTTACCTATATTTTGGATCTCAATTCAATTGTTACTTTTCCTAGGGAGACGACGGTGGTCCGTTGACGCTTTACGACACCCAAATTGGTGTGGTGTCGTACGAAAAAGGATGTGGTCGCGTCGCTGGAGTCTACACCAAAGTATCCTCCTATATAACCTGGATCAAGAATACTATTGAAGCTAATCTGTAAACTGCCTAAAGTCTATTCACCGAGGTTGATAAGTATTATGATAACGTCTCGGAATACCGACTGTCGCTAAATTATCGCAAACTATATGAGGGCGAAGCCTGATACCGCGCGAACTGAGTTTCGTGGTACTAGGCATTCAGTTCTTGTTAAGCGTGCAACACGGCAAGTCATTGTCATTTCGTTTCAAGTTTACTAGTTGGTTGTTTGCATGTTGTTTTCTGTTATATACAGTTAATAATTGTTTTATTTTTTCTTTTTATCGATAAAAATAAAAAAATGGTCGTATTTATAACGTGCCCTTGGTTTTTATCAACTATCGGTGAATAGTCTATAGACATGTGAAGGCCTACTCAGATGCGATTCCTTTTGTAAAAAAATAGTTGCACGTCATTTTCCATGACATAGTTAAATAAGCCATAATATATTTTTACATCGATGATCACAAATAATCACCCACTCACTTAGCTTTACTTACTTAATTAATTGATTGCTAACCTACTTAATTTCCTCATTTTTTCTTCCTGTCTTATTTACAATGCTTACTTTCCTACTGATTTCTTATCTTACTGCTCATTTACTTACTCATGTCTGCACTTATTTACTTACTTACCTACTTATTTGTATAAGTATAATACGTACGTAAATACATTAAGTTCTAGATACTGTGTGATATTTTGTTCGATTATGTCAGTGTCAAAGAATTTGATTTATTCCAATAGTGTTTACATTTAGTATTAAATCACTTGTGCAGACGCACTGCTATCACATAGGTACACGATTTTGAGTCATAAATGTATGCAAATAAATAAAGGTATTTTTATTTGGGAACTATATTTTCTGTCACTTAAATTTAGATTTGTTACTAAACTGCGATACAATAATTATAATATACATCCCTAAGAAATATATTAGTCATCATATTAATCAAAACTGTCTCTAAGTATGAGTCATCAGATTAATGTAAACCTGTATCCTCCTAAATTATAGTTTGATCAATCTATAAATATCCAGTGTTAGCAGAACCTTAACCAAAATGCACCTTGTTTAATGTCACATACAGGCTATTTTCCCACAAAATCATGATAAAATCTTTAAAACCTCGACCGCAGGCTGGGTATAGAGCTATGAGTTTTGGCACAGATTTTTTAATGCAAAGTCAATAAAGAACATGATGTAATTTTTGAAAATTTCCATTAGAATTTAGATGATTTCCGGCACTTCAATACAACAGTCAGAACTATGGATTACGTGTGCGAAGCCGCGGGTAAATTCTAATTAATAATAAATTAACGTTGGATGGACAGCTTCCAACTTTTAACTTTTTTCCACGTACGACTAAAATATGGAACCAGCTTCCTGGGACAGTGTTTCCGGAACGGTACAGCTTAGGGATCTTTAAAAAACGAGCCTATCATGGCCGGCAACGCACCTGTGATACCCCTCGCGTTGCCAGGTGTCCATGAGTGGTGGTGATTGCTTCCCATTAGGTACCCCATGCTCGTTTGCGCCCTCTTACATAAAAAGAAGATGGAAACATCCACCCGTGTGGTGTCGGGTTAGAATAACACCTCTCCATTTCTTCCGTGGATGTCGTAAGAGGCGACTGAGGATATAGGTTAAGGTATACCGTAGGCGACAGGCTGTCAACCTGTCACTATTGTACCGTTTTTGTCAAACTTTAAACCTAAAATTGCTAAAAGTGGCTCCGAAGCGGTTACGTTTCGTTTACTCTGCCTACCCCATTTGGGATTACAGGCGTGATGTTTGTGCGTGTGTGTGTGGAAACATCCTAAGCGCACACTACCGGCTTTACGTATTTTCTGTTAATTCAGAGAACAGTATCCTCTTTGACCTTTGATAATGAGCAGCACTTAAATAGATGATGTTACTCTACTCAGAGTCCAGAACCAATCGGCCAAATTATTTTTGCAAGGGACCACTGACTTACATTAGACTAGAACGCTGGATAGGCAATCAATGGCGATATCACATTATATGCTATTTTGTTACTGATAGGACGTTAACACGTAGTGCAGCGTGGTAATTAGGTACGTATGCCGAAAAAACGGATTTGCACTATCCGCGTCCTATTTGCGTTTGGACTTAAAAAGTAATTTGATAAAAAGAATCCCTAAGCCACTGAAACGATTACTGCACTTAGGTATAAACACATTTCAGTCTACTCGTGACCACGGCCACTGTAATGGAGCCGAAATGTCGAGGTAATTTATTACTCGTTTCTTAGCGTGATAAGTCCCGAATGTGGTAATGTTTGATTGCGGTTAGTATTTGATTGTTGCGGTTTACATTATATTTGATTTGTATAAATGCGAAAGTATTAAACAGAGGTAAAATCCCTTAATTTATTGTGTTACATCAGTGTTTTTCAAACGGTGGGTCGCGACCCCGGTGTAATAAAACTAACTGTAAGCGGAGGTAGGCAGGGGGTCGCCAAATATTTTTCAAACCAAGGGGGGTCGCGTCCTGAAAAAGTTTGAAAAACACTGTGTTACATTATTAAACTATTGTAGAGTACATAACTCCATCAAGGTTACCTTTTCGCGTGTCTTTTACTACCAAAGAGGCGCCCAAATTGGTTATGCCCATTTAAATTACGACAAATATAAGAAGTTTCCATCAGTGCAGCAAGCCTATGCAGCAAGGGCTGCTTCTAATGGTGGGATTTCACTTAGCTTTGTGTAGGTATTTGCATTGCGCTATTGACATCACCATCGCTCATGCTGGAAATGAAATAGTACTTCTCTTTCGTACACGCAAATATTTCAGTGAATATACCAAGTAGTTTTTTATGTAAGTGGGGGCAAACGAGCAGACGGGTCACCTGATGTAGAGCGATCACCGTCGCCCATGGACACCCGCAACACGAGGGGAATCACAGGTGCGTTGCCGACCCTTTTAGGAATTGGTAGGTTCGTTTTTTAAGGATCCCTAAGTTGTGACGCTCCGGGAATGTTGCCGCAGTAAGCTGATTCCAGATCTTCGTCGTGCGAGAAAAGAAGTTTCGCTTAAAACGCACGGTACTAGACTGCCAATCATCAAGATGGTGAGGATGGAAAGACAGACGGTTCCTCGAAGTGCGGTAGTGGAATTTAGCCGCAGGCAGCAATTCGAAAAGTTCGTCAGAACACTCCCCATGATAGATACGGTATATGACAGCATAAAGCAAATGATTACCGAATAGGTAGCATTCCAGTAAGGTATACTGCCCAAACTACTACCCGTAATCGAAATTATGGCATAGCCTGTCTAGCGTTTCGTGTATAATAGAGATCAGTGTATCCCTTTCCGACCCACATCACACTGCCAATTAGACGCAGGTGGTCAGTTACCCGTGTTAGCCGTGGTGGCATAGTGGGTTGACCTTTCGCCTCTCAAGCTGAGGGTCGTGGGTTCAAACCCCGGCTCGCCCCTCTGAGATTTTCGAAATTCATGTGCGGAATTACACCACCACGAGCTTTGCCCTGAAGGAAAACATCGTGAGGAAACCTGCACAAACCTGCGAAGCAATTCAATGGTGTGTGTGAAGTTCCCAATCCGCACTGGGCCCGCGTGGGAACTATGGCCCAAGCCCTCTTGTTCTGAGAGGAGGCCTGTGCCCAGCAGTGGGACGTATATAGGCTGGGATGATGATGGATGATGGTCAGTTACCAGAGTTGTGATCGATAAAAGCCGATTGCCAAATTGTAATGCGGGAAATCATTTCTTTTTAAAGTGTTATTTTCCTCACACTTGCTCATAAGCAACAAAATCGAAGTTCGTGTCGCTCCGTCTCTCTTACTCTTATACTGTTAAGTAAGAGGGACGGTACGATACGAACTTCGATTTTCAAACTTCGGAATAGGCCCTCAGTGTCGTAATGTGTAGGCGGCCTACTCTCCTTGTAGACAGCACGACATATTGCACTACTTAGTATATAGTCATTAGGAAGCCGTAGTGGTCAAGTGGCTTGACCTATGGCCTCTCAAGCAGAGGATCGTGGGTTCAAATCGAAACGAATGCCATTATTATTATACCACAAGCGTTCTTTCGTAAGAAATTGGTGGCGAAATTTCCACATATACCAATTTCTCCACCAAAATCTCCAACGGCCTTCAAAGCGAACGTGACCGAAATAAGAGCCATCATAACGTGCGTGTAATGTGATCATTAATTAGGCTGGTCGCCACGTGACCCTGTGATGAAGGACTGGGGACCATAGGGACATGTTTGCGCAGACGGTGGTAATAAAAACTCAATGCAATATGAGGAACTTAGGTTTTATTATACAGGCTGGGAGCTGGAGGGAAGGTTTGTTGTTAGCTCATTTTGCTCTAAGGAAATATTCTTTACTTTAAAAAGGAAACAGAACTGTATTTGAAGAGATATTCTAAAGTAATAAAATATTCTTACATGTTACGTGTTCTTTGTATTAGAATTGATGAGTAATAGTAGATTGATAACCAAGGGTGGAAAGTGACCCATAGCACCCGAGATATTTCTGGCGCTCGAACGAAGTGAGACCACACTGTCAAGAGTGAAAGGAATAATTGTACAAGTTCTAACGGTAACTAATACAACACCTGCAGGGCTACTACGAAACTCGAAGTTCGTGTCGTGCTTTCCCTCTGACACTTATACTATTTAATACGAGAGCGAGAGGGATGGTGCGACACGAACTTCGAGTTTCGTAGTAGCCCTGCTGGGACTTATATCACGCTTAACCAGCAGCTTTTTTTTACCATATTTTCGCATCATATACTTTTCACAAAGGACAAGGGGCTTCGCAAAGACCTGGCGCCTGGAACCTCGCAATGGGTAAGGCCGCCGCTTCGCCCATTCGTGCGCTAAAATCAACAACTGGTTTTAAATTTAAATGTAAAAACCATTTCTTAAATGTACAATTGAGAAAATGAATAAGTAGGCACCTCTCTCAATCTTACCTTGTTTTTTTTTTGCACTTTAGGCGCTCATAATGTTTGTTGTCATTATATTATAATAAGCTAGAAACGTCGATTTCGCTTTACCAATTGGCGGTAGATTGAATGCGTTCGGTTTTTCTCGATTTCAAAAATGTATCCACTGTTGGTTGGCGTATTGTTTAGGCAAGTAAGATACTTTTAATAGAAATACCTGTGTTTTTGTTTTTAAGGAGTCAGGTATGTAGCATATTGTTTTTAAATAACCATTTTAACAGTAATATGCATTATTCATATTTGCAAAGTATACTTTTGGCGGTGACTTAAAACAATTCAACTGCACACGATTGAACTGTTTAAGCCGGTGCTGCCATACAATTTAACATTTTTTTTTTTTTTTTTTTTTTTATTTTAAGTTAGTTTTTAGATAAGGTCCGGGCTGATAATCGGCGCCACGGCTTGCCGTGGCATTATGCTGTGGGGACCTGTTTAGCGTCATGTATGTCTTTATCTGTTCTATGTTTGTTTTATGGCGTTAAATAAATGTATTTTCTTTCTTTCTTTCTTTCTAAGGATGTTCAAAATACCTACTCTAAAATGTCTACCAGCTCTTTGAACAAAAAGAACGGGATACAAAGAAAAACTTTTAAATGAAAATTTATTCGGAGACCCTTTATGTCTGAACACGATTCCACTTTCTACTAGGCGAACGTAAGGAGCAAAGTTTTCTCCGGTTTTTAGGGTTCTGTGACGCAAAAGGAAAAGTGGAGCCCCTACAGCATCACTGCAGTGGTTATCCTGCCCATATCTCAGTGTTAATATCTGGTACATACTTAGATGCATTTCTAACCCAATATACGTGCTGAAACATGAATAAATTTGAACTTAGGAGTAACAATTTTATAGTTTTTCTATAATTAAAAAATAAGCAGTTCTTATATTTATTGAAGAAAACAGGATGATAATAAACTATTCTCTCATTCCCAAAAACTACAGCGCTAATGATTTTCATTTTAAAATATTGTTCCTCATCATCAAATTTTTTGCGTACATCCTTGGTATTAAAATTCAGGTCGCACTTAAACAGTTTTCAACCGACTTCAAAAATGGAGGAGGTTCTCAATTCGTCTGTATGTTTTCTACATTGAATGGATAACCAATTTTAAAAAAAAACTTCAACAATGTAGCTTTCTATTGGGAAACTTCAAAGTGGTTCTAGAGATTACCCCCTTCTTGAAGTTTGAAGTTTTTATTGATGCAGAAACAGTATAACATAAAATACAGTGTCAGCGGGCCCCAAACTAGGCAGTGCCACGGCCTAGGTAGTGCAACTAGGCAGTGTCTTACAAACATACTAAATACTAGTAAGAAAAAGAGCTAGTAGTATTTATGAATAATGCTAATATTAGGGGAAGCTGTTGTACCCCGGACAGTTTTTCCTTTTTCGATTTTTAGAAAAATAACTAATTATGGAATTAACATCAAATATTGAAATATCTAAAGATACATCATTAGTCTATGTTATTCGATAAAAAACTGAGCGATTCGTTTATTAATTTTGAAACAGTAGGCTCACGAAAAAAAAAGGGAAAAGTGTCCAAGGTACAACACCCCTGATGTACCTTGGACATTCGAGGTTGTAACTTGGACACGTGATTTTTTGCCAAGAAAATAATTAATGTGTATATGTTTTACTTATTTATAAAATCAATGACTTATTTACTGGTTATTGGCACACAGCAGTTTTCCCGCCAATTTCGTACATATTATTTTATAGATCAAACAAAAAGTTACCTTGTTTAGACGCTGATTACATCATGAAAACGTAATGATCAAATGACTAAATTAAAAATAATGCGGGAACATTTAAATTTAGACGACTGTCCGAGGTAAAACTATGGCCGAGGTACAACAGTTTCCCCTATTTTAAATATTGCAATGCCCTAGCAGGGCTTAAAGAGAGGCGAATTATACTGTATAAGATCTCATGTACAAAATAAAGCGATAAATATAATTATAATAATTTAAGGAAATTGACATTAAATTTTAACATAAATTGTATTGACATTAAAAATGAATTATTTAAGATAAATATGAATATAAAATGTGTCATACATAAATAATTATAAGTCATTATTTTAATAGATAGACTTTCTTTTACTCTTACAGGATGTCATGTACCTACCAACTTGTAAACTAACCATCTAATAATGTAATGAGCATGAATTATATATATAGTAATATGAATATGAATATGAATATAATATAGCTCTGTTGTTGTCCACAATTGCATCTGTATCAGCTAGAAGCGAAAGAGATACCTACCAGTTTCAAGGCGAAGAAAAACATCGCGTGATAAACTTATATTTTCCTTTTCAGGAAGTTTGATGTTTTTTTTCGACGCTCCTCAAAATACTCCGCTGGTTCTACACATAAAAATGTTATTTATATTATTGATAATAAACGTATAATGTCAAAGTTAATCGTAAATATACATTCATGAGGAAAACGTTAGATAAATGAGCAAAACCTTTCCGAAACAAGCTTTTATGTAGATATTTTCATGACGCTGACAATTTCTTTTGATCTTCACATATTTTTTGGTAATAGAGGAAAAAATAAATGACAGTGTATCTAAGTATTTGAATTTTCGTACACGTCTCTTGGCAATCAAAAATACTTAGGTACTCATAATTTTACTTGCAGTTATTTTTTTATTGAAATTATATATATTGATGAAGGTTAATAATTTTTATCAAGCGTCAATGAGGGCTATCGCGTATGAATTCGCCACTAGAGGCGCTAGTGTAGCGTGAGGTCTCTGAAATGTCAAATCTCATAGTTTTTGGTTAGCTACGCGGGTTTATTTATATTAAGAATAATTTTGTGAATATTTTGCAATATCTGAAATTAATTATGGCAAATATGCATTCCGGGGCAATGAATGTCTGTGTTTTGAGACAGTTTTGTCTTTCGGAAACCTTTGTCCTCCCTTTTTTCCGAACAAAACGGGGACTGCAACACTGTGGCGTGCTCGATATTTATGGTGCGGTTTTAAGGTACATTAAATATGATTTTAATCTAAAGTTCGTTTTCACGCCCAAATATAAGACAGACAGCAACAGTGCGCCATCTAGTGAGACAAAAAACGATAGCCCTCATTAGGTAGTCGATTAAGTTTTTGGAAAATCAGAAATCAGTGCCTTTCCTTGTCGTATTTACTGTTTGTATGTGTTTAATAGTCATGTCATCAATATTAAATTTACCGTTTATTAGTATGTACCAAGTACCTACTTATCTGGAATTAAGTGTAATGTTTAAAATTAAAATAATTTGATAGTGAAATTGTGGTGGTCCGGTCAGGAACGTTTTTACAGGATTCACCCTTCCACAGTTAATGATATTTGATTTGAAACCTGGTATGGGTCATTTAGCTAGGGTGATAGAGCGAGTACAATCGACAAAATGTATTAGAAAAGAAAATATTCAAAACATTTTACAGGCTCATTGAGAGAGTAGGAGACAAGATCAAAACCGGCCAAGAGTAAGAGCGTGTCCGATAGGACACGCCCGAAATAGGGTTCCGTAGTCATAACGAAAAAATTAAGTAATATTTTTCTAAGGATTTCGTATTTTGTACGGAATATTCCAACTTTAGGTATATATTTTATACCTTAGGCTGCTATTTACTCTTTAAACACTAATAATTCTCAAGAAAACTTAACCGTTATAGTTTTCCTTGTAAGTTTGATATACTTTACTACCATCCGAATTTTTTTTCAAATTTTCCACCCACCGGTTTAGATTTTAGAGGGAGGGAATCCTCGATTTTAATGAAAATTTGCATTTTAAAGTTGAAAATTTTGCCAATAAAATCACTGAATCGAAAAAATTGTTTAGCAACCCGCTAATGGTTTTAAAAGACCTATCCACCAATACCCCACACTACAAGGTTGGATAAGAAAAAAACACACCCCCACTTTACGTCTATGGGAGGTAATCTAATTTTTTATTTATTTTTATTTATACCATTTTGTCGGCATAGTTTACATATATTTTCGTGTAAAATTACAGCTTACTAGCATTGATAGTCTCTGAGCAAAGCCGCGGACGGACAGACAGACGGACAGACAGACAGACAGACAGACATGGCGAAACTATAAGGGTTCCGTTTAGGAACCCTAAAACTAGGGTTTGAAGTGTTCGATGATACGATACTGCAATTTCGCTTAACCAACCAACGTACATAATGGCTAATCTAATGTCACGTATCGAAAGAGATATTTTTTGCGGCAGTGCTTTATAATTAAAGTATCTTTCGTCGGTGATACTGCAAAACCGCGTAACTAGCTTTTTCCATAAGGTTTATTTTTACCTCTTAGTACACTACAGTGTTATGTACCTACTGTTAGTAGGTATAGTGAAAATAAAAGCTTATAGAAAAAGCTAGTTACGCGGTATTGCAGTATCAACGACGCTTTCTGTTTATATAATACCTGCCACGAAATCTCAATTCGCTACTTTATAACCCCTGACGCAAAAAGAGGGGTGTTATAAGTTTGACCGCTGTGTGTCTGGGTGTCTGTCTGTGGCACCGTAGCTCTTAAACGGGTGGACCGATTTTTTTTATTTCAAAGCAGGTTTTCTAGCAATGGCTCTTTCAAAAAGGTTAGTCGTTTTTGAGATATTGAATTTTGAAGTGACAAAGTTGGAGGTTATCAAACTTTTTGTTGTTTGGATTAGTGCATTTCAATATCCTCGACGATCGGAAACTTTTGTAACTTTTTTCCTTGTTCTTGAACGCATCTACGTAACGTAATATTTAAATACGTACCACAAAGCTAAACAAGCGGAAGGTTTATACATAATTATGCCGTCATTTCAAATTTAAATCAACGCTTTTCCTCAAAACCTCGAACAAAAGAACACCCTGTAAACAATTTCGCACTTTGCCAAATGATTTTCCCCCCCAGTTGTGCTAGCGTCAAAAATTATTTTGAACCCACATCTAATAGAAACTGAATATAGTTCACAGCTCATTTATTTTGGTTTGCACTCCGGCGTTTAACAAAAGTGTATTGTTTGTCAGAAATATGAAAATTATAAAGAACGTTGAGTTTTAGAGATATTTCGGGACGTGGGTTTAGGCTTTCAGAGCAGACAGCATTATTTGCGCTATTTAGGGCTTTTTAGTTAAACTTATTTTATGTTGCTATAACAAAATGAAACGAATAAATTAACACATTTGATAGAAGCAGAACTGACTATGTTCAACCTTTTATTATGTTTACTTTACTTCAGTGGAAGTGGCTGGATTGCTTCAAATAATAGTATATTTACTTATTTTCAAATTTAAATTCAAAATTGTTTATTACATGTCACATTACAGGCGATGGAAAATTACAAACTACATATACATATGTGTCGCCCTGATAGGGCACGGAATACAAGTAAACAGAGGGCGCTTATTCTAATTGGAATATATTTAACTAACATGCATGGAGAAAAGAAAAAAAAACATATAGGTATATTTGCACACCATGAGCCACATTTTCAGTGTGACCCCACTTCATTAAAAGTGGCTGAAATTTGACCTACTATCGTTTTATAAACTTACAAGCAAGTTCTGCCATTTCGAAAATAACCTAACCAACAAAAAGAACACCCTTGACATTGTCACTTCAAAGTTCAATATCCCAAAAACGGTTGAACCGATTTTGATAAAACATATCTAAGAATCATCGCTACAAAACCTGGTTTCAAAAAAACCGCATTCAAATCGGTTTCACCCGTTTAAGAGCTACGGTGTCACAGACAGGCACACATAGCGGTCAAACTTATAACAAACCTCTTTTTGCGTCGGGGGTTAAAATCTGAATCGAATTAAAATAAAGTTGATTACGGAAAAAACCTGTCATACACTTTAGGACAAATTTAATCATGACAAAAGGCACGAAAGTGCACTATTATACAACTTAATAGTACCTACAAGATTAAAGTTATAAGACTCTAACTAATCCAATACTCGCGCGCGAAGCATCATACAAATCATACACCACTGTTAATTGACAAAGGGATCAAGTGGGTATACGAAATGGGATTCTGATTCGATAGGGTCCTTATTGTTCGGAGGGTAATAGAAATTGGACCCCTAATCATATACGCTCACTAAGCATACTCTAGTTAAACATTTCTGTTTGTCTATATATGTCTATTATTACCTTGTCATTTTTTTTGGAAGAGACTTATAAAAGAAAGTGACAGTAATAACGTGGTAAAGTGAGCAACACATTTCTATCGTCTCGTCAGCAACTCCTGGGGGCTACTACGAGATTCAAAGTTCGGACCGTACAGTCACCAGCAACAATATGTGGCAATCAAAGCGTGCATAAATATCTGATACGACTCTATTTCCAGGGATGGTAGGACGAGTCAGATATTTTTGCACGCTCCGCTGTGGAAGATATTAATGCAGGTGACTGTACAATCCCTCTCGATCTCGTATTAAACAATATGACAGTATAAGCGTGGAGCTTTGGTCACCAGGAATGAGAACTCAATGGAGAGATTGGTGGTCCAGGGGCAGGTGGAAGGCAAGAGGGCACGCGGCCGATCACCAACTCGCTGGACTGACCTGATTAAAAAAGCTACTGAGTCCACCATGGTCCAGTGTACTCGCAACGCCTCTAACCGGCAGAAACGGAAGCACATTGCTAAGAGGGGTCCTCGAAAAAGTCAGCGACCCACCGAACATCTCTCCGTGTACCTCGTCTGCGCAACCCCGACCACTTTGACAAGAGTGTTCAACTAAGAAGAAGAGATTAGCATGGAAAATTTGAGCAACACATCTAGATCGTCACGTGAGCAACTCCTGGAGGCCTACTACGAGATTCGAAGTTCGTATCGTACCGTCCCACTTACTCTTGTTTAAATAATATAATAAGCATCAGCGGGACGGCAAGATACTCGTATGAAGTTCGAATTTTGTACTTCGTAGTATAGGACCTGGTAGTAGGTATCCAGTCTAGTATTTACCGCAACTTAACATTAGGGGTCTTCCATAAATAACATCACACATTTAGAGGGGGGTGTCAGACGGTTTGTGAATTGTGACACAGGAACAAAATCCTACCCTACTTAATAATATTGTTGTGTCTTGTGTAGTGTTATCTATTGTTATCTTTCTTTCTTTAAAATATATTTTTTTTTTACTCAACTGGATTACAAACGAGCAAGTGGGTCTCCTGGTGATAAGAGATCACCACCGCCGATAGACACCTGCAACACCAGGGGGATTGAAGATGCGTTGCCAACCTAGAGGCCTAAGATGGGATATCTCAAGTGCCAGTAATTTCACCGGCTGTCTTACTCTCCACGCCGAAACACAACAGTGCAAGCACTGCTGTTTCACGGCAGGATTAGCGAGCAAGATGGTGGTAGCAATCCGGGCGGACCTTGCACAAGGTCCTACCACCTGCATATATCATAGCAATACGTGTGACAAACACGCTTTAATAGTAAATACCTAATCAACTATTTCAGCTCTTTAGACACCTGTGCCTCTCTAACACCAGGCAGATGTTCCTGCGCTCCAACTTCTGGACGGAGGGTGTGGTGTTGTAGCGACAAAGACGATATTCAAAAATCCCTAAAAATCCACGTTTTTTTCGTCACTGACGATTTTCGTCTGAAGAATACCGCCTTTACACTTCAAACCGCCATCTATTAGGGCCACAAGATCACCCCAAAAGTTTTTAAGCATGACAAAATCTCAATCTTGTCTCAAACGCGTTTCTAACGAACTTTCTAATTCCACCACTTCAAAGTCCCGGGGCCGGAGTCAGTTTCGTTCTAATAAAATCGTCAGCCGTTAGCAAAAGTCGCCTGACAGAGTCATCTTGAACTTCCCTACATTAATTAAAACTTGCTTTCAGTTCATCGAGCGCCCCTACCTTTTATTTGTCACCATATTGCGAAACTATTACTTAGATCACAAATTTTAACCTCCTACTGCCCAGCGTCCTTTATAAGGACTTAAGAGCGTTTATACCTGCTGAGCTGGCAACGTTGCATTTTTGTTCGTTTTTCTCGATTATTCCATAAAAATTGAATGAAAATTAATAATGTTGTCTGATAGAACACTTCTTATTATATAAGTTAATGTGTCTACTCCAATAATTACCTATTCGTTATAGACTTTTATTTTCTTTAAAAACCGGTCATAAACATTAATTCGTTTTTAAGGAATATAAAAGTCTATCACGAATAATTGTTAGAGTAGACACATTAACATATATATTAAGAAGTGTTCTATATGAAAACATTTTCAATTTTCATTATTTTTTTATGGAATAATCGAGAAAAACTAACAAAAATGCAACGTTGCCAGCTCAGCAGGTATAAACGCTCTTATTGTAATTTGACATCGAAAACTCTCTCATAAGTGACATAAAGTTTCATGTTCATAGAACAAAAAATTGACTTGGCCCCAAGGAGGATATTATACCTACTCATAATCGTATACTTACACTTTGCTTTCTTTATTCCCATGCTCATGCTTCGCTTCCATAGATAATAACTAAATAAATACCCCTTTCCCGCAGGCATTTTGAAAAATGCCTTCTTTTTTGCAACTCTACGTGCTTCTTTGTGCGTCAAACATGAAATCCCCCTCTTTTTAATCCCCGAATCAAAAAGAGGGATGTTATAAGTTTGACTCCAATGTTTGTCTGTATATCTGTCCGTCTGTGGCATCGTAGCTCTCAAACGGATGGATCGATTCCAATGGGGTCTTTGAAACGTAATTTTTTTTTGGTAGTGGTGGTTCTTAGCTATGTTTAAGTCTTGAGATACTGAACTTTAAAACGACAATGTTGGGGTTTAATTTTCTAAGTTGGTTACTAAGGGTTATGTTTAATTAATGTCTTGAGATACTGAACTTTAAAACGACAGTGTTGGGGTTTAATTTTCTAAGTTGGTTACTAAGGGTTATGATTAATTAATGTCTTGAGATACTGAACTTTAAAACGACAATGTTGGGGTTTAATTTTCTAAGTTGGTTACTAAGGGTTATGTTTAATTAATGTCTTGAGATACTGAACTTTAAAACGACAATGTTGGGGTTTAATTTTCTAAGTTGGTTACTAAGGGTTATGTTTAATTAATGTCTTGAGATACTGAACTTTAAAACGACAAGTTGGGGTTTAATTTTCTAAGTTGGTTACTAAGGGTTATGTTTAATTAATGTCTTGAGATACTGAACTTTAAAACGACAATGTTGGGGTTTAATTTTCTAAGTTGGTTATCCCTAAATTATGCAATTTTCATAGCAATACTTATTGTACCGTTTTTGTCAAACTTAAAATCTAAAATTGCTAAAAGTGGCTCCGAAGCCGTAACGTTTCGTGTGCTCTGCCTACCCCATTTGGGAATACAGACGTGATGTTTGTGTGTGTGTACGTATAACGAGGGGGGTTAAAATAGCTTGTGTCGAAACTGATAGGTACTCTGAAAAATGTAGGTATTTGAGAGAGAGAGAGAGAGAGAGAGAAACATTTATTTACACATATTCGATACACTTAAAAATACAGAGCGAATGAGTGAGTTTCAGCAGTAGCTCCCCCAATATTTCGCCACGGCAGCTTTGTTATCAGGATTTCAACTTATTGCTGCCATTTCAGCGGAAAGCTCCACAACTTTTAACGACTTCGTCTAAACTAAATATTTGATTTAATTGTTAGGTAAAGTTATTAATTACGTTAAGACCCTTGTATCTTTTAAATTGTTTTCAGATTGCTTCTAATTGGGTAGTTTCTTGGAGAACAATGTATCAGGAGCGTTAACGTTGACGGTACGGAATCGCAGTGACGCATCGTATGGGCACCGTTTTTATTGCATGCTCTCTACGCCGCTGCTTAAAATACGCAAACGGTACGGAATCGCAGTGACGTGTCGTAAACGTCAGGACTTTACCGCATGCTCTCCACAAAAAGTGGAAGCAGTCACAGTACTGACTTTTTTTAAGTAGCCTACATGGTGTCCCACTGCTGGGCAAAGGCCATCCCTCCTGACCTCCACAACAGTAACTAACTAATGAATTATTATATTTTAACAAACATGTTAGTTCATTTTGCTTGTTATTTCCAAACGCTACTTTGTGTACCGACTCCCCTTTTGGCTTGCATCCAACTACGCTATCAAATCGCAAGGGACTCATGAAAAAGTTTTCTAAAAACAGTGTTCAAATCACAGAAATCTGAAAAATAGACAAATTAGTGTGAATTCACGAAAATGACAGGGATTTTCAACTGTTTGCATTCGCTAGGAAAATGTGTTCATTATCTCCTTTGACACTTGTTTTTAAAGTAAAATTAGACAGTGGATATGTATTGTATTGAATAATTCTTGATTATTGCTACAATAATAATAATAATAATAACACACATTATTATAAAATTAACATAACAAAAGAAAAAGATATAAAGGCGAACTTATCCTTTAAAGACCTTTGGATCTTTTTCAGTCAAACTAAAAACGACTGACAGGATATCAGAGACAACATTTTAAAACATAAATAAATAATAAACTAACCAACAAAAAGTTGGAATTTGATAAAACATATCTAAGAACCATCGCCAGAAAACCTGATTTCAAATAAAAAAATCACTCCAAAACCCCTCAAAACAAACCATTTTAAGAGCTACGGTGCCACAGACAGACACACAGAGAGACACACACACACACACACACACACACACACACACACACACACACACACACACACACACACACACACACACACACACACACAGACAGACAGACAGACACACAAAGCGGTCAAACTTATAACACCCCTCTTTTTGCGTCGGGGGTTAAAAAATAACATCTGTCTCTACGAAAAGAAATCTCTATATTTACTTTGACACTACCTCTATCTTTTTTTTTTAATTTGCCATACCTAATACGAGTACTTAGATATTAAATAGTTAGATGCTACCCTAGCTTTGAATCTTAGTCAGTTGAATAAACAATCTTATTATTATTGTTATGATAGGTTTGTAATTATCCCGGACAATGGAGGGAGGAAGGAAGGGTGAACGAATAAGACAATCGCAATAGATAAACATGATTTTGTTTAAGATTGGTTTTTTGGAATCTTTTTGTATTTTTTATGTCAATTCCAATTTTTTTTTACTTTTACGTAAAACCTAAATTGAAAATACAAACTGAAATATAGATGCACAGAAAAACCAGAAAAATAAGACCATCACTGGTAATCGAACCCAGGTCCAGTTGACCATCAAAGGTGTAGCGGTATAGCACGCGGTACGGAATACCGAGGACCTGGGTTCGATTCCCAGTGATGGTCTTATTTTTCTGGTTTTTCTGTGCATCTATATTTCAGTTTGTATTTTCAATTTATGATTTTGTTTGTCCATAATTCTGGATAGGATCCAGGAAAACTACGAATGAGTAGGTACTTAACGTTTCCTGCTGACATTGTTTTGTGTAAATCAATCCAAGAAAGAACGGAGACCATAAAATGGAAATAAAACCAGACCGTGACGTTGTGGGACACTTAAATCAAGACATTTGTAGTACGAAATAAAAAATCCTCCAGATAAAGGTTGGTTTTATTAACGAGATTGTAAAAATAATCCATCCTCGTTGTAACGTGGTTGTATGATTAGGTATTATTTCCTTTGCCCATCTCTAAAAAGAAAAATAACTTTCAGTTAAAAAAATAACTTATTTGTTGATTGTACTTGCATTGTCATCCTACCTAAATTTAGTACCTATAACAAATTTCAAGTCAATCAGACCATTGGAAGTGAGTCAAAATTAACTTACAAGATTTGATCCACTAACAACAACAAATTTTCAGCAACAATAGTAGATTGCACGACAAGAGCATAAAACGAGCCATTTTACCCCGGCCGTTCATATAGCCACCCGAGCTGGTACGAAGATCCAGCATAAATACCAACTTTACGAGCATGAGAAGTGAAAAAAAAATGTTTTTCTTGGTGAGTCAAATCTTAAAAGCTTTTGGTAGTTGAGTAAAATAAAAGCTTGTAATTATACCAGACAAGAGCTGTTGACTGCTCTTTCTGTGAAGAATTTGTTTACCTATCGTTATCCCACAGCTATGCAATTTTGCGGGTTAAAAAGTATTCTCTATGTAAGTATTAGGGGCTGTTTCACTACCCATTGATTAATTTTAACTGACGGATAAAAGTGATGCCGTCTCCGTCTATTCGAACAAAACAAACAGAGTTGGCATCACATTTATCCGTCAGATAAATTTATTAAATGGATGGTGAAACAGGGGGTACCGTGAAACGGGGTTACTTTAAAATGCAGTGGCTACTTTGGAAAACCGTTTTTACGCCATGTCCTTATTTTTTAGACCATCTGGGGCAGTGAAATACCTACCTTCATAAAAACCTAACTTTTTACTTCATTTGCTCAATCAAACTATGAATATTTGCGTTTTTATAAATAAACATCTGCAATACGCATCTGCAATCCCCCTGGTGTTGCAGGTGTCTATGGGCGGTGGTGATCTCTTATCATCAGGAGACCCACTTGCTCGTTTGCCATCCAGTTGAATAAAAAAAAATCTAAATAATGTTATTAATTTTGGGTACAGTAACATAATCCATGCTTACGAAATTACAAATTAGTGACATAGTTTACGTAATTACAGCGCAATACATCACAATAATAATTGTAGGTACTTACACATCATTTAGCACAACCCTAATAAAGGAAAGGAAAAAAAGATTAAAAACAAAAATCAAAGAGAGAAAAAAACAATACAAAATAACAATACGATTATGCAATACAATTATCATAAAACGCTGCGAGCATTTTGATTTCTAGATTTAATTTAGTTTTCAGCAAGTAGTTTTATTTTAGTTATTTAATTTTTCTTTTGTTATTTCAGGATAAAATTTTATTACATATCTACAAAATGCCTATGTCTTAAATAAAACAAAGTAAAGCTCTGCAATCTCAAAATAGAACGAAACACGTAATTAATTGCCATTTATTTCTTTCATATATGTCGTTTCACTTCAGCTAAGTATAAAGGTTATTTTCGTGAAAGTGACATTTTAGGTTCAAATAAGTAACGAGACAAGAAATTACATCACGTTTTGTCTGCGTCTAGCAAAGGCAAATTTCAGAGACAAATTATTTTTAGAAAACCTGCAATCTAAGAGAAAATTTAAATGGTTGTGAATAAATACACAATGAAACCTCTGGATTCAGAGTTTATAAATCAAATTACTGGGCTATCAAATCTGTAATTATAATGAGATTAGAAGCTGACTGGATGAGTAAAATACTAACTGTCTTGAAATATCAACTCACATTCTTACTTACCCGAAAGATACCCAACTCCGGCTCCGATTTGATTTATTTTGATATAATAATTTGTTAGAAAAATAGTCTAAAATAACAGAAACGTATTTTTTTAGCTGTCCAATTTCAACCTATTGGGAGATGTCCTCCAAAGTACCTACTAAAAAGGGAATAAACCCTTTAACTTCTGCAATGTAGAGATTTTTTTTTTTTTTTTTTATTCGACTGGATGGCAAACGAGCAAGTGGGTCTCCTGATAGTAAGAGTTCACCACCACCACCATATTCAAGCAAATTGCTATATAGTTAGATACTGGTTTGATATCTATGTGGAAAAAATACGTGACTGTTATCTACTCTAACATTATGTATCAAAATTAATTAAAATACGGCGGCATATTAAACTAAAATGTGTAAAATTTTACACAGAAGTTCTTTTTACGACGACTAGCACTGACCCAGAGGGATTTTGGGAAATTCATTGCCAAAAGAGTGAAATAAAGGGCAAACTTATGTTTGGATAACTTAGACACTGGAGATACAGATTCCAAATTTAAAATTTTATCGGTCAATCTTAATTTGTCGTTTTTCTTATGAACCCTTGAAGGGTTGAATAGTAAAGACATAATATTGCAAGTCAAAATCTGGTTTTTGTTATGTATACGTAATATATTTAAAATAAATCACTGAAAAAAGTCAAGATGGTGTCTTTCACTTAAAGTGAATCACTTTAAAACATGCGACTATCGACTGTCATTCGTTAAAGACGAGCTTCGACTAAAATATACTTGAAGCAACTTAATTGAAATTTCGGAGACCGCCTCTCCAGAGGTAAATTAGTAGTTTGCAAAGGCGTCAGGCAGGCGGGGGCGTTTGGACCCTGTCCAGTGGTGCAGAATGGATCCTGCATAGCTCGCTAGTCACTAACAGAGCGACAGTTATACCAGCTTGTAACGTATTTTATGGAAACAACACTACGGACTTATCAAGCCTTGTTGATTTTCAGCCTCTACCTCAAATTCATGTTTCGGTTCGTTTTAAAATTCAATTCAAATTTTCAATTTCGAATATCCACTGTACTTTATTTCTCTTTTCAGCTCTTTTTTTTTAACGTCAAAATTCATTCTATATGTATAAAGTACTCTGTGTTCATTCTGAGCGCAGCACCCGTACTATCAGCACGTGCCTAAGTCTCACAATACCTTATAACTTTGACTTTAAAATACTTATTCGTGCTTATACTTACATAGTTCCCACTGTTCAATGAATCAATGCTTTTTATAACCAGTTTTATCTTACACTTGAATCCTGTTTTACCTACTGTTTTGCGTCTGCAATACCCCTGGTGCAGTGCGGCAAATGTTTATGGGCGGTGGTGATCTCTTACCATCAGGAGACCCACTTGCTCGTTTGCCATACAGACGTATAAAAAAAAACCCTCTGATGGACCTTGAACGCACAATTGTAAGCCCTACAACATTTATAACCCTTTTAGCTTATTTTACAACGTTCATATTTGTTAGTTTTTGCATTGTTACAGGTGCCTTCTATTTTACTTTTAAATAAAACATCCTTGAACATCAACTCCTGTCTTTACTCCTACTCTATCTCATCATCTGTCGCTTACATCGTGACAGTGTTCAATACTCTCCAAAGTATCATCAGCGAATTTTGACGCTTAAGGCCTATTGCTAGCTGACACGGTTTTGCACGGAGCGGGAGCGGGAGCATCTCTTGAAATAACCTAACGATAAAAAAAAAAATTTGAATACAAGCTGACTGTACTTGTATTGACACCCAAACTACATTTGCATACCAAATTTCAAGTCGATGCTATTAACCGTTGAAGAGTTCCGTCCTGCGGAGACGATCCTGGCTGGACTACCAGGATGTCACTACTAGATTATTGTATTAGCACACGATTTACATGAACATTCCAAATTTCAAGTCAATCTGACTACTAGAAGTTGGTCAAATTTATCTTGCAAGATTTTATTGCAGACAGACCAGACAGACAGACAACGGGACAGGTAAAACTAAATAAAAGCTTGTAAAATAGTACATATGAGCAGTACTAACTGCATGCGTCGCGTGCGTCGGATTTTACGTGTACCCATTCCAGCTAGCGTAGGACTGTAGGTGCGCCTCCTGAGGCTTCGATGAATTAATGAAAGAGATTTAGAGGCACACGAACGTATAATAAAGATTATCAAAAAGGAAAGTATTTACAATGGAATATTAAACTAGGGAAAAGGAAGGATATGAGTTTAGCGCAATGGATAGAGTTCTGTTCAGGACCGCGTCGCCGGAAGGAATGTCGCTCCGCTTCTCGACTGGCCTTCTGGGCAATTCAAATGAACTCAAATACGCCGCGCAGTTCCACGCGCCGGTGTGCAGATGTTTACAGTATTGCCAACACGTGGAACCGACTGCGGCTAGCGGGGTAATGGCTTATCTGGACGCTACACTACTCCCCCGCCGAGACCATTGCCTGCTATGGTCGATAGTGATCTGGAAATCTTACATATCGTCCACTTCGCGTCATTCTGACGGTGCTCGGTTCAGGCTCTGTATTGTTGATGCTTGATGGCTGTTGGATGTGTCCTCATCTATAGTGTCGCTGGTCATGAAGGCCGGCTTCAGTCGATCGATGGTCACGGTGTTCGGCTTTCCATTTAAAATGATCCGAAAGGTCTTGTCACGTCTCTCGAGGACCTTGTACGGGCCTGAGTACGGGGACTCTAGCGATCTCTTCGCGTGCCCTTGACGAAGAAAAACGTACTCGGCCGTGCTCAACTCTTTCGGGATGTAAAGGTTTCTTCGAGTGATGACTGGCCGGACTGGGTTGAGTTTTCCAATGCGGTCACGAAGTCTGGCTGCGAAGTCCGTGTAGTCGACCGTAGTGCCCTTCGTAGGCGTAAAGAATTCGCCAGGTAGGCGTAAAGGTTCCCCGTAGACGAGCTCTGCTGCTGAAGCTTGTAAGTCGTCCTTCCAAGCGCTGCGGGATGCCCAGCAGCACCAAGGGTAAGGCTTCAGCCCAGTGCGTATTGGAGTGGCACATGATTGAGGACTTGAGCTGGCGGTGGAGTCTCTCAATGATCCCGTTGCAGGCCGGATGATAGGATGTGGTAGGCCGGTGCTCTGCCCCGAGGATGGATGACAAGGTGTGGAACAGCTCGGACTCAAACTGCCTGCCCCTGTCAGTGGTGATTTTGACAGGGCAGCCGAAGCGGGCGACCCAGCCCGCGATGAAGGCTCGCGCGCAGGTCTCCGCTGTGATGTCAGCCAAGGGGTAGGCCTCAGGCCAACGGGTGAAGCGATCAATGACCGTCAAGCAGTATCTGTAACCACAAGAAAATGGTAATGGCCCTACTATGTCCATGTGGACATGTGAAAAACGAAGTGATGGTGTATGAAATGATGATATGGGTGATGACGTATGACGTGAAATTTTGTTTCTCTGGCAATCTGTGCATTCTCTCGCCCAACGGCGACAATCTCTGCGTATGTCGGGCCAGACGAATCGTTGCGTCACCAATTTGACAGTTGCTTTTGCACCTGGATGGCTCAAACCGTGCAATGAGTTGAAAGCTGCACGACGAAAGGCTTGAGTAAGGTAAGGTCTTGAATTACCGGTCGAGATGTCGCAATAAATTTCGAAATGATTTTCAAAAGATTTGATTTTCTTGAGATTCAATGAAGACGATGATGATGATGATGATGAGTCAACTTGAAGAAGCGCTTGCAGTTCAGGATCTTTATCTTGAGCGCGTGCAAGGCTTTCGTAGTTGATTGACCCATTTATTTCTTCTACTCTTGAGAGTGCGTCTGCAACAACGTTATCTTTTCCCGCTACGTACCGTATGTCCGTACTAAACTGTGAGATGAAGTCTAAGTATCGGAACTGTCTCGGTGAGCATTTGTCTCTAGCGGTGGTGAATGCAAACGTCAAAGGTTTATGATCCGTATAGATGATGAAGGGTCTGGCCTCGACCATGTGACGAAAATGTCTGATAGCGTCGTATATAGCCAGCAGTTCTCTGTCATACGGACTATACTTCTTTTGAGCAGGATTCAGTGGTCTTGAAAAGAATGCTAGTGGTTCCCAGGCTTCCGGTGTCGCGCGCTGCTGTAAGACTGCGCCGATGGAAACGTCTGAGGCGTCAGTGTGGATAGCGAGCTCGACGTCTGTCAGCGGATGAGCGAGAAGAGCGGCTTGAGAGAGAGCTTGCTTACATGACTCGAATGCATGCATCATGTCTTCTGTCATCTCGATCTCTTGCGTTGGCTTCTTCTTTGGACCGGACAGTACGACGTTCAAGGGCGCTTGCAAAGCTGATGCACCTGGTACGAACCTTCTGTAGAAGTTGAACATGCCCAGGAATCGTCTGAGTTCCTTGACATTCTTGGGTACAGGGTAGTCTTGGATTGCTTGTACCTTAGACTGCAGCGGACGGATCCCCTCTGCGGACACTTCATGGCCAAGAAAGGTGATGT
>NC_133480.1:5404358-5463831 GCF_025370935.1 Choristoneura fumiferana
ATAACTAAACTAGCTTTTGCCCGCGACTTCGTCCGCATGGAATAATAACTTTGGGAAGTATTTAATTTATTTAGGATACCTATTCTGCCAATAATAGCACATAGAACTTCCACAGTTTACTGAAAATAACCTATTTTAATAACATTGCTATAAATATAAACTATTTTTTGTTCTCCCATCACCCATTTCCATTGGTAAAACATAAATATTTTTGCGGGTAGCCACATTTTAGGCAATACGACGTGTATTCTACCCTACAACCACAAAAGGACTATTTTTAGTATTCTTCATAGTGAACTCTTGACATCTTACGTCCTTTATTGTAAGTTAGGAGGGTAGGGATTTATAATTAAAACGGCATTTTACTAAGCATAGCTACACATATTTCCGACAAAATTACTTATAGTAAAATTTGTTTGGAATTCCATTAAGAACTTTCATCCCCATATTCATAGGTCGAAATTTTGTAAAAGCGTCGGAAAAAATGTTTTTGGGGTTCCGTAGCTCAAAAGGAAAAAATGGAACCCTTATAGGATCACTTTGCTGTCCGTGACGTCCGTCTGTCTGTCAAGATCCTCTATCTCGTATGTCTGACTGTCTATTGTATGACATCTGTTGACCCCACATTGCGTACATTTTGCTATGAGCTTAAAGGCACTGCTAACAATGCATCATCTCCTCTGCTAACATCCCCTCGCCGGTAAAAATTTCAAAAACGCTTGAACAAATATCTATTTATTTCTTATAATGTCCAAATGCCAGTTTCACAAAGAACCATCGATTTATCTTCAACAATGACGATCTTCGCAATAACTTTCATCCCCTATTTCACCCCCTCACAGGGAGAATTTAAAAAGCGCGAACAAACATCTATTTATCTCTTATCACGTGCCCAAATTTCTAGTTTAATAAATACTCATCGATTTATCTCGATAATGACGACCTTCCATATAAAACTTTGAACCCCTATTTCATCCCCTCACAGGTCGAATTTTCAAAAAAGCTCAAACAAATATCGATTATTTCTAATTAAGGGCCTAAATGGCAAGTTTTATGGTTTTATCTTCGACGGCGACGACTTCCACCATATTTAACTTTCATCCCCTATTTTCAACCCCTCAAAACCTTTTTTTTGCAATAAAAGATAGCCTATGTTCTTTCCCAAGGTCTATTCTATCTTTGTACCAAAGTTCATCCAAATCGGATTTCAGTGGTTTAGGCGTGAAAGCGTAACAGACAGACAGACAGAACAGACAGACAGAGTTACTTTCGCATTTATAATATTAGTTATGGATGGATTATGGAATTAACATCAGATATTAAAATATCTAAAGATACATCATTAGTCTATGTTATTCGATAAAAAACTGAGCGATTCGTTTATTAATTTCTGAAAAAAAAGGAAAAGTGTCCAAGGTACAACACCCCTGATGTACCTTGGACATTCGAGGTTGTTACCTTGGACACGTGATTTTTTGCCAAGAAAATATTTAATGTTTATATGTTTTACTTATTTATAAAATCAATGACTTATTTACTGGTTATTGGCACACAGCAGTTTTCCCGCCAATTTCGTACATATTATTTTATAGATCAAACAAAAAGTTACCTTGTTTAGACGCTGATTACATCATGAAAACGTAATGATCAAATGACTAAATTAAAAATAATGCGGGAACATTTAAATTTAGACGACTGTCCGAGGTAAAACTATGGCCGAGGTACAACAGTTTCCCCTATTTTAAATATTGCAATGCCCTAGCAGGGCTTAAAGAGAGGCGAATTATACTGTATAAGATCTCATGTACAAAATAAAGCGATAAATATAATTATAATAATTTAAGGAAATTGACATTAAATTTTAACATAAATTGTATTGACATTAAAAATGAATTATTTAAGATAAATATGAATATAAAATGTGTCATACATAACTAATTATAAGTTATTATTTTAATAGATAGACTTTCTATACTCTTACAGGATGTCATGTACCTACCAACTTGTAAACTACCATCTAATAATGTAATGAGCATGAATTTATATGAATAAATATGAATATGAATATAATATAGCTCTGTTGTTGTCCACAATTTCATCTGTATCAGCTAGAAGTGAAAGAGATACCAGTTTCAAGGCGAAGAAAAACTTCGCGTGATAAACTTGTATTTTCCTTTTCAGGAACTTTGATGTTTTTTTTCGACGCTCCTCAAAATACTCCGCTTGTTTTACACATAAAAATGTTATTTATATTATTGATAATAAACGTATAATGTCAAAGTTAATCGTAAATATACATTCATGAGGAAAACGTAAGATAAATGAGCAAAACCTTTCCGAAACAAGCTTTTATGTAGAGATTTTCATGACGCTGACAATTTCTTTTGATCTTCACATATTTTTTGGTAATAGAGGAAAAAATAAATGACAGTGTATCTAAGTATTTGAATTTCCGTACACGTCTCTTGGCAATCAAAAATACTTACTCATAATTTTACTTGCAGTTATTTTTTTATTGAAATTGATATTGATGAAGGTTAATAATTTTTATCAAGCGTCAATGAGGGCTATCGCGTATGAATTCGCCACTAGAGGCGCTAGTGTAGCGTGAGGTCTCTGAAATGTCAAATCTCATAATTTTTGGTGAGCTACGCGGGTTTATCTATATAAATAAAAATGAATCGTAAAATGTGTTGCTAAGCGCAAAACTCGGGACCGGTTAATTCCACCAATACCCCACACTACAAGGTTGGATAAGAAAAAAACCGCACCCCCAATTTACGTCTATGGGAGGAATTCTAAATTTTTTTTTTTTTAATTTTTATTTACCATTTTGTCGGCATAGTTTACATATATTTTCGTGTAAAATTACAGCTTACTAGCATTGATAGTCTCTGAGCAAAGCCGCGGACGGACAGACAGACGGACAGACAGACATGGCGAAACTATAAGGGTTCCGTTCAGGAACCCTAAAACTAGGGAAAAAGTTCCCTATCGTCGATGATACGATACTGCAATTTCGCGTAACCAACCAACGTACATAATGGCTAATCTAATGTCACGTATCGATAGAGATATTTTTTGCGGCAGTGCTTTATAATTAAAGTATCTTTCGTCGGTGATACTGCAAAACCGCGTAACTAGCTTTTTCCATAAGGTTTATTTTTACCTCTTAGTACACTACAGTGTTATGTACCTACTGTTAGTAGGTATAGTGAAAATAAAAGCTTATAGAAAAAGCTAGTTACGCGGTATTGCAGTATCAACGACGCTTTCTGTTTATATAATACCTGCCACGAAATCTCAATTCGCTACTTTATAACCCCTGACGCAAAAACCGCTGTGTGTCTGGGTGTCTGTCTGTGGCACCGTAGCTCTTAAACGGGTGGACCGATTTTTTATTATTTCAAAGCAGGTTTTCTAGCAATGGCTCTTAGACATGGTTCAGCAAAAAGGGTTAGTCGTTTTTGAGATATTGAATTTTGAAGTGACAAAGTTGGAGGTTTTCGAACTTTTTGTTGTTTGGATTAGTGTAGGTTACGCGGCATTTCAATATCCTCGACGATCGGAAACTTTGTAACTAACTTTTTTTCCTTGTTCTTGAACGCATCTACGTAACGTAATATTTAAATACGTACCACAAAGCTACAAAGCGGACGGTTTATACATAATTATGCCGTCATTTCAAATTTAAATCAACGCTTTTCCTCAAAACCTCGAACAAAAGAACACCCTGTAAACAATTTCGCACTTTGCCAAATGATTTTCCCCGCCCAGTTGTGCTAGCGTCAAAATTATTTTGAACCCACATCTACTAGAAACTGGATATAGTTCACAGCTCATTTATTTTGGTTTGCACTCCGGCGTTTAACAAAAGTGTATTGTTTGTCAGAAATATGAAAATTATAAAGAACGTTGAATTTTAGAGATATTTTGGGACGTGGGTTTAGGCTTTCAGAGCAGACAGCATTATTGTGCGCTATTTTAGGGCTTTTTAGTTAAACTTATTTTATGTTGCTTTAACAAAATGAAACGAATAAATTAACACATTTGATAGAAGCAGAACTGACTATGTTCAACAACCTTTTATTATGTTTACTTTACTTCAGTGGAAGTGGCTGGATTGCTTCAAACAATAGTATATTTACTTACTTTCAAATTCAAAATTGTTTATTACATGTCACATTACAGGCGATGGAAAATTACAAACTAGATATACATGTGACGCCCTGATAGTGCACGGCAATACAAGTAAACAGAGGGCGCTTATTCTAATTGGAATATATTTAACTAACATGCATGGAGAAAAGAAAAAAAAAACATATAGGTATATTTGCACACTCATGAGCCACATTTTCAGTGTGACCCCACTTCATTAAAAGTGGCTGAAATTTGACATAAACGTTTTATAAACTTACAAGCAAGGTTCTGCCATTTCGAAAAATAACTTACCAACAAAAAGAACACCCCCGACATTGTCACTTCAAGTTCAATATCCCAAAAACGGTTGAACCGATTTTGATAAAACATATCTAAGAATCATCGCTACAAAACCTGCTTTCAAAAAAAACCGCATTCAAATCGGTTCACCCGTTTAAGAGCTACGGTGTCACAGACAGGCACACATAGCGGTCAAACTTATAACAAACCTCTTTTTGCGTCGGGGTTAAAAACTGAATCGAATTAAAATAAAGTTGATTACGGAAAAAAACCTGTCATACACTTTATGACAAATTTAATCATGACAAAAGGCACGAAAGTGCACTATTATACAACTTAATGTACCTACAAGATTAAAGTTATAAGACTCTAACTAATCCAATACTCGCGAAGCATCATACAAATCATACACCACTGTTAATTGACAAAGGGATCAAGTGGGTATACGAAATGGGATTCTGATTCGATAGGGTCCTTATTGTTCGGAGGGTAATAGAAATTGGACCCCTAATCATATACGCTCACTAAGCATACTCTGGTTAAACATTTCTGTTTGTCTATATATGTCTATTATTACCTTGTCATTTTTTTTGGAAGAGACTTATAAAAGAAAGTGACAGTAATAACGTGGTAAAGTGAGCAACACATTTCTATCGTCTCGTCAGCAACTCCTGGGGGGCTACTACGAGATTCAAAGTTCGGACCGTACAGTCACCAGCAACAATATGTGGCAATCAAAGCGTGCATAAATATCTGATACGACTCTATTTCCAGGGATGGTAGGACGAGTCAGATATTTTTGCACGCTCCGCTGTGGAAGATATTAATGCAGGTGACTGTACAATCCCTCTCGATCTCGTATTAAACAATATGACAGTATAAGCGTGGAGCTTTGGTCACCAGGAATGAGAACTCAATGGAGAGATTGGTGGTCCAGGGGCAGGTGGAAGGCAAGAGGGCACGCGGCCGATCACCAACTCGCTGGACTGACCTGATTAAAAAAGCTACTGAGTCCACCATGGTCCAGTGTACTCGCAACGCCTCTAACCGGCAGAAACGGAAGCACATTGCTAAGAGGGGTCCTCGAAAAAGTCTGCGACCCACCGAACATCTCTCCGTGTACCTCGTCTGCGCAACCCCGACCACTTTGACAAGAGTGTCCGACTAAGCAGAAGAGATTAGCATGGAAAATTGAGCAACACATCTAGATCGTGACGTCAGCAACTCCTGGGGGCCTACTACGAGATTCGAAGTTCGTATCGTACCGTCCCTCTTACTATTGTTTATAGTAGATTATTGTCGTGGCCTGGAAGTAGGCAATTGCTGGCTGAGTATGATTGCTATTCCAGCCGAGACTAATATAAAGCTTTTCTCAAAAATGGTGAATAATTCTGAAATAGAATAAACTTTTCTCAAAATATATTGTAAAATTTAATTTTATTCCAATATTTTTCTTATGCTTTCACGCCTTTTTTTCATTAAAATAAACTGCAGGTGTATTTTTTCCACCGAAAACACCACAAGCTATTTCAGACCCAATAGAATAAGTCCGGAGTTCCAACAAAATATCTGATACCGGCCATTAGACTTGGCTGTATACGACTTGTGCCAATATTTCCATGGCCCTTTTTAACTATAAAAAAAAATGAGACTGATTGCAGGCGCGCTAATTCATTATTGTCGAGCTAGCGCGGCTGCAATCGTTTTAACTTTTTAATTTTCGCTGACCATAAACTATGCACTTCACCTTCTGATATGTAAAGAATAATGTCAACTTTTACGGACATTTTTGAGAAAAATAATATAATAAGCGTCAGCGGGCGGCAAGAATTTCAAATTGTGTACTTCGTAGTATAGGGCCAGGGTCAACCATGTCGCCGCTATCCACCTGGTAGTAGGTATCCAGTCTAGTATTTACCGCAACTTAACATTAGGGGTCTTCCATAAATTACGCCACACATTTAGGGGGGGTGTCAGACGGTTTGTGAATTGTGATACAGGAACAAAATCCTACCCTACTTAATAATATTGTTGTGTCTTGTGTAGTGGTATCTATTGTTATCTTTCTTTCTTTTTTATATTTTTTTATTTTTATTCAACTGGATGACAAACGAGCAAGTGGGTCTCCTGATGATAAGAGATCACCACCGCCCATAGACACCTGCAACACCAGGGGGATTGAAGATGCGTTGCCAACCTAGAGGCCTAAGATGGGATACCTCAAGTGCCAGTAATTTCACCGGCTGTCTTACTCTCCACGCCGAAACACAACAGTGCAAGCACTGCTGTTTCACGGCAGGATTAGCGAGCAAGATGGTGGTAGCAATCCGGGCGGACCTAGCACAAGGTCCTACCACCTGCATGTATCATAGCAATACGTGTGACAAACACGCTTTAATAGTAAATGCCTAATCAAATATTTCAGCTCTTTAGACACCTGTGCCTCTCTAACACCAGGCAGATGTTCCTGCGCTCCAACTTATGGTCGGAGGGTGTGGTGTTGTAGCGACAAAGACGATATTCAAAAATCCCTAAAAATCCACGTTTTTTTCGTCACTGACGATTTTCGTCTGAAGAACACCGCCTTTGCACTTCAAACCGCCATCTATTGGGGCCACAAGATCACCCCAAAAGTTTTTAAGCATGACAAAATTTCAATCTTGTCTCAAACGCGTTTCTAACCAACTTTCTAATTCCACCACTTCAAAGTCCCGGGGCCGGAGTCAGTTTCGTTCTAATAAAATCGTCAGCCGTTAGCAAAAGTCGCCTAACAGAGTCATCTTGAACTTCCCTACATTAATTAAAACTTGCTTTCAGTTCATCGAGCGCCCCTACCTTTTATTTGTCGCCATATTGCGAAACTATTACTTAGATCACAAATTTTAACCTCCTACCGCCCAGCGTCCTTTATAAGGACTTAAGAGCGTTTATACCTGCTGAGCTGGCAACGTTTCATTTTTGTTCGTTTTTCTCGATTATTCCATAAAAATTGAATGAAAATTAATAATGTTGTCTGATAGAACACTTCTTATTATATAAGTTAATGTGTCTACTCCAATAATTACCTATTCGTTATAGACTTTTATTTTCTTTAAAAACCGGTCATAAACATTAATTCGTTTTTAAGGAATATAAAAGTCTATCACGAATAATTGTTAGAGTAGACACATTAACATATATATTAAGAAGTGTTCTATATGAAAACATTTTCAATTTTCATTATTTTTTTATGGAATAATCGAGAAAAACTAACAAAAATGCAACGTTGCCAGCTCAGCAGGTATAAACGCTCTTATTGTAATTTGACATCGAAAACTCTCTCATAAGTGACATAAAGTTTCATGTTCATAGAACAAAAAATTGACTTGGCCCCAAGGAGGATATTATACCTACTCATAATCGTATACTTACACTTTGCTTTCTTTATTCCCATGCTCATGCTTCGCTTCCATAGATAATAACTAAATAAATACCCCTTTCCCGCAGGCATTTTGAAAAATGCCTTCTTTTTTGCAACTCTACGTGCTTCTTTGTGCGTCAAACATGAAATCCCCCTCTTTTTAATCCCGAATCAAAAAGAGGGACGTTTATAAGTTTGACTCCAATGTTTGCCTGTCTATCTGTCCGTCTGTGGCATCGTAGCTCTCAAACGGATGGATCGATTCCAATGGGGTCTTTGAAACGTAAAAACATTTTTTTAGCGGTGGTTCTTAGCTATGTTTAATTAATGTCTTGAGATACTGAACTTTAAAACGACAATGTTGGGGTTAATTTTCTAAGTTGGTTACTAAGGGTTATGTTTAATAATGTCTTGAGATACTGAACTTTAAAACGACAATGTTGGGGTTTAATTTTCTAAGTTGGTTACTAAGGGTTATGTTAATTAATGTCTTGAGATACTGAACTTTAAAACGACAATGTTGGGGTTTAATTTTCTAAGTTGGTTACTAAGGGTTATGTTAATTAATGTCTTGAGATACTGAACTTTAAAACGACAATGTTGGGGTTTAATTTTCTAAGTTGGTTATCCCTAAATTATGCAATTTTCATAGCAATACTTATTGTACCGTTTTTGTCAAACTTAAAATCTAAAATTGCTAAAGTGGCTCCGAAGCCGTAACGTTTCGTGTGCTCTGCCTACCCCATTTGGGAATACAAGCGTGATGTTTGTGTGTGTGTACGTATAACGAGGGGGGTTAAAATAGCTTGTGTCAAAACTGATAGGTACTCTGAAAAATGTAGGTATTTGAGAGAGAGAGAGAAAGAGAGAGAGAGAGAGAGAAACATTTATTATATTCGATACACATAAAAATACAGAGCGAGTAAATGAGTTCCAGCAGTAGCTCCCCCAATATTTCGCCACGGCAGCTTTGTTATCAGGATTTCAACTTATTGCTGCCATTTCAGCGGAAAGCTCCACAACTTTTAACGACTTCGTCTAAACTAAATATTTGATTTAATTGTTAGGTAAAGTTATTAATTACGTTAAGACCCTTGTATCTTTTAAATTGTTTTCAGATTGCTTCTAATTGGGTAGTTTCTTGGAGAACAATGTATCAGGAGCGGACACACACAGCTGCTTAAAAAACGGTGACGGTGCGGAATCGCAGTGACGCATCGTATGGGCACCGTTTTTATTGCATGCTCTCTACGCCGCTGCTTAAAATACGCAAACGGTACGGTAACGGTACGGAATCGCAGTGAGTGAGGGAAAAGTGGAAGCAGTCACAGTACTGACTTTTTTTAAGTAGCCTACATAGTGTCCCACTGCTGGGCAAACGCTATCCCTCCTGACCTCCACAACAGTAACTAACTAATGAATATTATATTTTAACAAACATGTTAGTTCATTTTGCTTGTTATTTCCAAGCGCTACTTTGTGTACCGACTACCGACTGCCCTTTTGGCTTGCATCCAAATACGCTTATCAAATCGCAAGGGACTCATGAAAAAGTGTTTCTGAAACAGCGTTCAAATCACAGAAATCTGAAAAATAGACAAATTAGCGTGAATTCACGAAAATGACAGGGATTTTCAACTGTTTGCATTCGCTAGGAAAATGTGTTCATTATCTCCTTTGACACTTGTTTTTAAAGTAAAATTAGACAGTGGATATGTATTGTATTGAATAATTCTTGATTTTTGCTACAATAATAAAAATAAGAACACACATTATTATAAAATTAACAGATAGCAAAAGAAAAAGATATAAAGGCGAACTTATCCTTTAAAGACCTTTGGATCTTTTCCAGTCAAACTAAAAACGACTGACAGGATATCAGTGACAAAATTTTAAAACATAAATAAATAATAACCTAACCAACAAAAAGTTGGAATTTGATAAAACATATAAAAAACCATCGCCAGAAAACCCCATTCAAATCGGACCACCCGTTTAAGAGCTACGGGCCCACAGACAGACACACAGAGAGAAACACACACAGCTGTCAAACTTATAACACCCCTCTTTTTGAATCGGGGTTAAAAAATAACATTTGTCTCTACGAAAAGCAATCTCTATATTTACTTTGACACCACCTCTATCTTTCTTTTGAATTTTCTATAATACTTAGATATTAAATAGTTAGATGCTAACCTAGCTTTCAATCTTAGTAAGTTGAATAATTTTTTTTATTATAATTGTTATGTAAGGTTTGTAAATTTTCCCGGACAATGGAGGGAGGTAGGAAGGGTGAACGAATAAGACTATCGTAATAGGTAGATAAACATGATTTTGTTTGTCCAAAATTCTGGATAGGATCCAGGAAAGCTACGAATGAGTAGGTACTTAACGTTTCCTGCTGACATTGTTTTGTGTAAATCAATCCAAGAAAGAACGGAGACCATAAAATGGAAATAAAATCAGACCGTGACGTTGTGGGACACTTAAATCAAGACATTTGTAGTACGAAATAAAAAATCCTCCAGATAAAGGTTGGTTTTATTAACAAGATTGTAAAAATAATCCATCCTCGTTTTAACGTGGTTGTATGATTAGGTATTATTTCCTTTGCCCATCTCTAAAAAGAAAAATAACTTTCAGTTAAAAAAATAACTTATTTGTCGATTGTAGGTACTTGCATTGTCATCCTACCTAAATTTAGTACCTATAACAAATTTCAAGTCAATCAGACCATTGGAAGTGAGTCAAAATTAACTTAAAAGATTTGATCCACTAACGACAAAAAAATTTCAGCAACAGTAGTAGATTGCACGACAAGAGCATAAAACGAGCCATTTTACCCCGGCCGTTCATACAGCCACCCGAGCCGGTACGAAGATCCAGCATAAATACCAACTTTAAGAGCATGAGAAGTGAAAAAAAATTGTTTTTGTTTGTGAGTCAAATCTTAAAAGCTTTTGGTAGTTGAGTTAAATAAAAGCTTGTAATTATACCAGACTAGAGCTGTTGAAGTGAAGAATTCGTTTACCTATCGTTATCCCACAGCTATGCAATTTTGCGGGTTAAAAAGTATTCTCTATGTAAGTATTAGGGGCAGTTTCACTACCCATTGATTTATTTTAACTGACGGATAAACAAAACAGAGATGGCATCACATATATCCGTCAGATAAATTTATAAAATGGATGGTGAAACAGGGGGTACCGTGAAACGGGGTTAAGTGAAAATGCAGTGGCTACTTTGGAAAACCGTTTTTACGCTATGTCCTTATTTTTTTAGACTATCTTTGGCAGTGAAATACCTACCTTCATAAATTACCTAACTTTTTACTTAATTTTCTCAAAATTTTACACATTTTAGTTTAATAAGCCGCCGTATTTTAATTAATTTTGATACATAATGTTAGAGTAGATAACAGTCACGTATTTTTTCCACATAGTTATCAAATCAGTATCTAACTATACAGCAATTTGCTTGAATATGGTGGTGGTGGTGATCTCTTACCATCAGGAGACCCACTTGCTCGTTTGCCATCCAGTCGAATAAAAAAAAAAGAATAAATCTCTACATTGCAGAAGTTAAAGGGTTTATTCCCTTTTTAGTAGGTACTTTGGAGGACATCTCCCAACAGGTTGAAATTGGACAGCTAAAAAAATACGTTTCTGTTATTTTAGACTACTTTTCTAACAAATTATTAGTATATTAAAATAAATCAAATCGGTGCCGGAGGTGGGTATCTTTCGGGTAAGTAAGAATGTGAGTTGATATTTCAAGACAGTTAGTATTTTACTCATCCAGTCAGCTTCTAATCTCATTATAATTACAGATTTGATAGCCCAGTAATTTGATTTATAAACTCTGAATCCAGAGGTTTCATTGTGTATTTATTCACAACCATTTCAATTTTCTCTTAGATTGCAGGTTTTATAAAAATAATTTGTCTCTGAAATACGCCTTTGCTAGACGCAGGCAAAACGTGATTTAATTTCTTGCCTCGTTACTTATTTGAACCTAAAATGTCACTTTCACGAAAATAACCTTTATACTTAGCTGAAGTGAAACGACATATATGAAAGAAATAAATAGCAATTACATGTTTCGTTTTATTTTGAGATTGCAGAGCTGTACTTTATTTTATTTAAGAGATAGGCATTTTGTAGAGTAATAAAATTTTATCCTGAAATAACAAAAGATAAATTAAATAACTAAAATAAAACTACTTGCCGAAAACTAAATTAAATCTAGAAATCAAAATGCTCGCAGCGTTTTTTGATAATGGCATTGCATAATCGTATTAATATTTTGTATTGTTTTTTTCTCTCTTTGATTTTTGTTTTTAATCTTTTTTTCCTTTCCTTTATTAGGGTTGTGCTAAATGACGTGTACCTACAATTATTATTGTGATGTATTGCGCTGTAGTTACGTAAACTATGTCACTATATTTGTAATTTCGTAAGCATGGATTATGTTACTGTAGCCAAATTAATAACATTATTTAGTTTATTTATAAAAACGCAATATTCATAGTTTGATTAAGAAATTTTACACAGGAGTTCTTTTTATGACGACTAGCACTGACCCAGAGGGATTTTGGGAAATTCATTACCAAAAGAGTGAAATAAAGGGCAAACTTATGTTTGGATAACTTTGACACTGGAGATACAGATTCCAAATTTAAAATTTTATCTATCAATCTTAATTCATCGTTTTTCTTATGAACCCTTGAAGGGTTGAATAGTAAAGACATAATATTGCAAGTCAAAATCTGGTTTTTGTTATGTATACGTAATATATTTAAAATAAACTTTGTCTTTCACTTAAAGTGAATCACTTTAAAACATGCGACTATCAACTGTCATTCGTTAAAGACCCGTAGCTTCGACTAAAATATACTTGAAGCAACTTAATTGAAATTTCGGAGACCGCCTCTCCAGAGGTAAATTAGTAGTTTGCAAAGGCGTCAGGCAGGCGGGGGCGTTTGGACCCTGTCCAGTGGTGCAGAATGGATCCTGCATAGCTCGCTAGTCACTAACAGAGCGACAGTTATACCAGCTTGTAACGTATTTTATGGAAACAACACTACGGACTTATCAAGCCTTGTTGATTTTCAGCCTCTACCTCAAATTCATGTTTCGGTTCGTTTTAAAATTCAATTCAAATTTTCAATTTCGAATATCCACTGTACTTTATTTCTCTTTTCAGCTCTTTTTTTTAACGTCAAAATTAATTTTATATGTATAAAGTACTTAGTGTTCATTCTGAGCGCAGCAGCCGTACTATCAGCACGTGCCTAAGTCTCACAATACCTTATAACTTTGACTTTAAAATACTTATTCGTGCTTATACTTACATAGTTCCCACTGTTCAATGAATCAGTGCTTTTTATAACCAGTTTTATCTTACACTTGAATCCTGTTTTACCTACTGTTTTGCGTCTGCAATACCCCTGGTGCTGCAAATGTTTATGGGCGGTGGTGATCTCTAACCATCAGGAGACCCACTTGCTCGTTTGCCATACAGTCGTATAAAAAAAACCCTCTGATGGACCTTGAACGCACAATTGTAAGCCCTACAACATTTATAACCCTTTTAGCTTATTTTACAACGTCCAAATTTGTTAGTTTTTGCATTGTTACAGGTGCCTTCTATTTTACTTTTAAATAAAACATCCTTGAACATCAACTCCTGTCTTTACTCCTACTCTATCTCATCATCTGTCGCTTACATCGTGACAGTGTTCAATACTCTCCGAAGTATCATCAGCGAATTTTGACGCCTTAAGGCCTATTGCTAGCTGACACGGTTTGCACGGAGCGGGAGCGGGAGCATCTCTTGAAATAACCTAACGATAAAAAATAATTTTGAATACAAGCTGACTGTACTTGTATTGTCACCCAAACTACATTTGCATACCAAATTTCAAGTCGATGCTATTAACCGTTGAAGAGTTCCGTCCTGCGGAGACGATCCTGGCTGGACTACCAGGATGTCACTACTAAATTATTGTATTGTCACGCGATTTACATAAGCATTCCAAATTTTAAGTCAATCTGACTTCTGAAAGTTGGTCAAATTTAACTTGCAAGATTTGATTACAGACAGACCAGACAGACAGACAACGGGACAGGTGAAACTAAATAAAAACTTGTAAAATAGTACATACGGGCAGTACTAACTGCACGCGTCGCGTGCGGCGGATTTTACGTGTACCCGTTCCAGCTAGCGTAGGACCTTAGGAGTTACAGAACGTGTAGTACCTCCACAAAGTTACCCCTGAATCCATGCTGAATTTAAAACTAAAGCTGGTCTCTTTTTCTGGTTTTTCTGTGCATCCATGTCTCAGTTTGTATTTTCGATATGGTTTCACGGGATACCCGTAAAAGTAACAAATTTGGAGTTGAAATAAAAAATACAAAAAGACTCCAAAAAAAACCAATCATAAGCTTTTTTATCATGGAACTGGTATTAAGAGGAATACAATACAATACAAATATTCCTCATTGCACACCGCAAATCAGTACAGTAAGAATTATTACACCTTATTAATATTGTTACACCTTTGGTCTCATCTGCACTTAACATCAGGTGAGATAGAGGTCAATCATGGTCAGTTATATGTAAAAAAATATATATTATACTCAGACAAAATGCGGGGTAGATAATAGGCGGTCCTATTGCTTAAAATAAACAATAGGTACAGGTGAAGGCACTTTCGGGGGAGTTGTAGTATGGCAATTGGCCACTTTCAGGCATATTGCTTATGTCAGCGACAATCGTAATGTATATTCTAAGGTTTACTTAATAAAATGTTTCTCTTTAGGCACATCTACAACCGGCGTATTATTTACCACCACCTCCCACATCACTTCACAGGTACAATATGGAATATAGAGATAATGTCAAGCGCACTAAAACGCAAAGAGCCAGACTTAGTTCTCCCAGCTCAGTCTATTAAGTAATTTCAACAATAACGAAGTCATACCTCAAAAATCCTATATTATAGGTCCTAGTTTTTGATCTCCACTGAAATGTTTTACGCTGGTTGTATGGCCTCTATCTATTGTTCTGGGTCTTATGTAACAGGCAAACTACCAAAGGCTTTAACAAATGTTGGAATAGACTTAAGATAGTCTATGTAACCTACATACCGCCCACTTTGACACAGAAGCGTGATATAGCTTCCAAAAGCAAGTCCACGCTCTTAAATACAATTCCTATTTAACTTATTCTATACTGTCAAACAGTATAGAATAAGTTAAAGAGATAGCGTGTGTGATCGATATATTGTGTAGTTTATTGTTATAAATGAAGATTTGCAAAAAAATATACTTTGTTGAGTTTATTGGTAATTTCTTTGCAACAGAGCTAGTTTTTGAATTGGTGGTAGATTTTTCGACGTTTGGTTTGCTTGTTTGCTCGTTTAGCCTAGATTGACTGAAATAAATTGAGTTTTGACTTTACTTACCTTTAAAATGTGATTATAGCGTTCGCGCTTTAATCCATCAGCCAGAGACATCTGTCTAACGTCTGGTGCGTGATAAACGATTATGTTGCTCTGATGATGAACTCTGGTTGAGTACGAAACGCATCAGTTAAGTTTGGTAGTGGTGATAGTTGGGTTTGTGTGATGTGGGTGTGTCTTGCAGTATGCATAGATTTAGGTATCTTAAGTTCGCGGGTGAGCAAAGTAATTATTTATAGCTCATTCTCCGTACAATTCTTACCGGTGTGATAGAAGGTTTTCATTTACCAGTTGTTTACATAACAGTATACTGTTTGGGCTCGCTTTTACTACAGCCGTGAAACGTTTACTGCCTTGTTTCATTGCAACTTTGCTTCCTGGCGAATATAAAAGGATAAAGGGCCACAATTATTTATTTAGCGCGTGCCATCTTCCTTTAGGCAAAGGTTAACCTTCCACACATACACATGTACACCCAACCTAACCCATGGGCCATGGTACTTCATATTTAGCATCTCTTTCTACCCTCATCCTGGGTTGTGTTACAAAAAGAATAGTGAAAGCCATTGTGATTCTGAGACTTTAGATAAAATGGCCTCAAGGTGCCGTTTAGCGTTGAAAACGCTTACTGCCGTTTCGCACAATTGTTTTTTCCCAAATGTTTCATTAGGGCAAATTTTTCATTTCCCAACAATCAAATTTCTCCAAAATCAAAAATTTTGAGAACAATTCAGAAAACCGAATTGCTCCTTAATGGAAAAAAGCAACTCTTCAGGAGTTGTGTAAAATAAAAGTAAGCATTGTAGCTAATTCCTCAAATTTGAAAACTGCAATCTTAGTGGTTTCGATTTTTTGTAGGTACATTTACGTTAACCTAAAATAGACGGTCCTTGTTTTTGCAACGGTTCTCTGTCATTTTGCAAAATAAAATCCCAAATGTTTCATCTCGGCAAATGTTTTATTTGCCCAAATTGTAAATTGCATTTTGCATTTGCACTACACAGTTGCGGGTAGAAATTTCTCGTTCAAAAGTCTACTCAGCAGAGAAACATGTCTTAGAAGCCGCTGATCTTAGAAAGAGTTGGTTGTAGATTATTGCCGTTGCCGGTATAGAGGAAGGAGCTGTAATTGAAGCTCTGTGGAAGGAGTTAGAGGATCTAAGAAGGAGAATAAAACCTAATTTGATGCCTCGAGACATACAAATGTGCAAGTTACAGTATGTTGCCGCCACTGATTGAACATCCTACTTACCTTTCATTATAAATGAGAATGTGTGTGAGTGTGTTATAAATATTTTGACATTGGGTCAGCAATGAAACAATGCTTTTAATATTTCTTGCGTCATCTATGAATTTTAAAGCAAAATTAATGTACTCACGGATCGTATATTTCTTGTCACAGTGACGCGTGTTCCTGGTGCCCTGGGATGTCCGCCGTTTGTAACGCATTATGGATTCTGTAACAAACGAATAATCCTAATTATTCTTACTAATATTAACAAGGTAATTGTCGTATCACGTGACATCGCGTCATGCATGGTCCCTTACAAGGTTCGAGTCGAAGTCAAGGCCTGCCCACGTTTGAATAGCCTGTTATTTATTCCATGGCCAGTTTAACGCCTCTCCACCCTATCATCATACCTGCCATCCTAATCTTTTGCCAAAACGGTTATAAAGTATCCTATAATTTACGAACGGATGAGCTCAAAAACTCCCGCTTGACAACAAGTGGGTGCCTGGTACCATGAAATTCAGTACGCGCGGCGACAAGCGACGCGCGTCATACAGTTTGCGATAGTTAAGCGACAGTCGACATTCCGAGACGTTATCATAATACTACCCATCCTCTGCAAACAAACTTTACTATAGATATTGTACAAATTACTACACTCAGTAATTGTACCTAATATATAGAAATTGTCACAACGGCTATTGTCTTTAGAAGCGAGACTTCCGTCTAGTTAGCGAAGTTACGCCGAACGTAAATTGTACAAGTTTGGGACGCATTAATAACGTTACTGGAGTTTATTGGAATTGTCAAGTTTTGATTCGGAGGGATAATTTTGATTGCCATTGGCGTAACTTAAACCAGGTTATTATTAAAGGGGAAGATGTGACCTTGACTACCGAAAATTAATGTCTTTTTGCGCCTAGAGTATTGCTAAGGTCGTTTGTAGACTACATCTAGAACGAATAATTCAAATTTATTGAACTAGTCTTTACCAGTCTTTACAAATTAAAATTTCCATGGAAATTCCCGGAAACATCGCGATCTTCATTTGAATTGTGCCACGAACATGTATTTTAGGATGAAAAAGGAACAAAAACGGCATATCAACTAGTAAAATGAGGTTTTGAATAATTCAACGTCATTTTGCTTTAAACATACCTTACACATTCACAAACTTTAATATTTACTAGTAAGTAGGTGGGTAATATATATTAGTAACATAAAACCGCATGTTTGCGGCAACAGAGTCTTAATAGTTTTTTACTAAGTATGTTTCTAGGGCCGGCCAAAGAATCGACAATAACCTGTCCTTGTATATTGTACAAAGTGACTACTAACTTTTCGGCGAGGTTAAAAATGATCAATAGTTTCAATATACGAAATAAAATAAAATTATCGTCGTTTTAAACACGCAAACAGGTTTGTTATCCCTAATTGACAGCGTCGCTCACCCCCACCCTGTACAGTCAAGAAGTTCATAAACTTGTGAGCAAAATTTTGATCAAAAATATCTGAACACGACACTATTGTTAACGGTGTAGAAGCGTGTTTAGAGAATACCACGAATGAAACGCAGTACTTCGTGGAAACGATACAGCAGGGCTACTACGAAACTCGAAGTTCGTATCGTACCGCCCTCTCGCTCTCGTATTAAATAGTATAATTAGTGTCAGAGGGACCGCATGACACGAACTTCGAGTTTCGAGTTTCGTAGTAGCCCTGCAGGGACTATACTACGAAATTCGAAATTGGTATTGTACCGTCTCTCTCACTCTCGTATTATATAATATGAGCGTCAGCAGGACTGCAAGATACGAAGTTCGAATTTTGCACTTCGTAGTACAGGGCCAGAAGTGTATAGAGAGCGTCATTGTCAGCTTTTTCATCCTGTTCTGTAAACATTTTAAGTATCTATTTATTAGCTTATCTGTTTCCGCATCATTTGACTTTTACTTGCACATAATAATAACCTATGAAGATAATCCCATTTATCTACACTATTTCCCACATATGTCTCCAATCCGACCTCGTTTTATTAACGACCTACCCTATAATTCATCGAGCACTCTTGTCCACTAATTGCCTCGAACGACCCTACTAATGAGCTATCTACCCTCGACTTGACCTAATTCTTTCATATTAATTGCGCTCACCTTTTCTCGTTTATCGTAGAGAAACGTAACTATATACGCTACACTTTATCATCAACTCTATATCTAGCACTAATACTTACTGCACTACGCAATGTCGCACTTCTTTTTTAAGATTTACGAGTAATTGTGTAATAATGTTTTTTTTTCATCGTGTTTATTTGACATTTAATTTTAAGATACTGTCGAGTAAGGTCCGACCGAGATCTCAGTCTCGGTCTCGATTTCCTCAAATCTCGGCCAAAAATCGGGCCGAGATCTCGGTCTCGGTTTCGGCCCAAAACAGGCGAGTTTCTCGGCCGCGACCGAGACTCCGCGGTGGCACTCAATTTAAATGTTGGCGTGCGATTAACCGCGGTGACACGACCTATCCTTGGGATTTTGATTGGTCGCTTCGCCCGGCCTCGTGCGTACTGGTACCTACTCGCAACTTACTGACACCCGCTAACAGGAGTAAGAAGCGAAACGCTAATTTTTTTGAGTATTGGCATTCTTCGCCATATAAAATATTAAGCCTACAGCCAAAAAATTTACTTATTTTTTGTGTTTCGGTCTCGGCCTCAGCCGAGATTATAAAACCAGGCCCTATACCACGAAGTGTTAAGCTCGAACTTCGTATGTTGCCGTCCCGCTGACGTTTATGTCATTTAATACACGAGTGAAAGGGACGGTGCGATACGAACTTCGATTTGCGAGTTTCGTAGTAGCCCCTCAGTCTCGGTCGGACCTTACTGTCGACCCACTGAAAATCAGCGTCGTCGCACTACCTATATGCAAAGACCATGTTGTGGGGTGTCCTTTTTTTGTGGCAACTACACCATGGATTATATTTTTTAGCTGTATTGTTGTAATTATTCAAATAAATATCAATATTTTCTATTATATTCTATAGCACGGGTAACTGAAAGTATACTTAAACCTCAAAAATAATTTTCTACTGTGCGAAATTACATTCGTATCACGAGCTTTACGTTACGATGATAGAAAGGTGTGTGTGAAGTTCCCAATTTGCACTGGGCCCACGTGGGAATAAGCTAGGACAATGATGATGATGATAGTAAAAAATGAAATTATAAATTAACTCATGAATTCTCTTTATATTATCACAGCACGTTCCCTTCCACCTTGATTGAGTTGGATGAAGATTACCCGGTGGATTAGGGTAGCGTCGGACATCGGGATTACCCCGACAGGGCGAAGCCACGATAGTTGCCAGCTGATGTTGATTGGCTTCGGGGTAAAGCCGACGGTAAAGACTGGCTATTGATCGACATTACTTATTAGGGACTCGTGAAAGCTAAAACCTTACATTAGGAGTTTTTGTACGTACCTAGAAACGTACGGTCGAGGTCAAAGAAATGTTACACTTCACTACCTTGTTGCTGTCATTTCGTATTTGAACTTTTGTATAAAATTGTCAGAAGGTATACAGTGACAAAGTACTAAAATGTAAAGATTACTTGACCTCGGCCGTACTACTGGGCATTTCTCCAAATCATACTAATATTATAAACGCTGAAACGGCTTGACGGATTCAAAAAAAATTTGGTGTCCAGATATTTACATAGTTCTTTGGAACAATACTACTACAAGTTAGACCCTGTCCAGACGAAGCGTTTTGCGCGCGCGTAGACATTCGCGCGTTCCCGAGATACTAAAGCTACATATACTCCGTCCAGATGCTCTCGCGATGGAAGCGCGAGGGCACTCGCGCGTTCCCGAGGTACTAGGGCTACATACATTCCGTCAGATGCTCTCGCGATGGAAGCGCGAGGCACTCGCGCGTTCCTGAGGTACTAGAGCTACATACACTCCGTCCGCCATCCAGATGATCTCGCGATGGTAGCGCGAGTGCCCTCACGAGCAAAACGTTCCGTCTGGACCCGGTCTGAATCGGGATAATATCCCAATATTAAGAATATCTTATAAATACCATGGTTGCAATAAATAAATAAATAAAAAAAAATCTCAAACGCTTAGCTTAATGACATGAAATTTGGCACGGATGTTTTTTGTGCATCATTAATGAAGATCACGATGTTATTATAATTTCCACGGGAATTTTCAGGGAGTCCTGAAATTCTTATTCAAATGTCAAGTGATTAACGTAATCGAAATCACAGATAAAGGGCTTTTATGTAGTAAAATATATAAAAGGTGCCTCTTTCTTTGTAACTGTCCCATTTTTGACATAAAATATTCGAATATAGCAACAATTTGTATGTAAAAAAATTATCCCGCTTTCATCTACTTCCTACTGTTTTATGTCAGAGATACTGCTAAAGTGTTGATATTTTTTATTAATAAGTATAATAACACTCACCTTTAAGTATAACACTGATATCTTCTATCTTAATACACAACCTATAGCACAACTCTTTGCGATTCTATCAACGATAACACTAACTAACACGGAAGACTATTCAACAACAGTTTTACAACAACCTAACACAACAACAAGAACTAACACTTACAACACTAATTATTAAACGACTAAAAATAGTAACACGCCTCCATTTACACTTTAATAACGATTGTAACGAAATATCCGGGTGTTTAAAATTGATTTTAAGTTAGGAACAGTAGGTTTTCATTCATAAATAAATAGAAATACAAAATAATTGGGAGGAAATTCGCTCCATATTTCGCGTCTTTGACATTTCGGCGCGGTGTTGTCATGTGCGCAGATGGAAAAACGGCATAATTTTAGAGAGACCGAAATGATAAAAATATCCATGAAGCATAAATTTTATGAAGTAGGTACTTTAAAAACTTCATATTCGGCCCACTGACCTGTAACACTTGTTATCACTAGTCTAGGCAAGATAACATCGTAATATTTTGGAGGAAAAGGAAATTTGTATAATTAATTTATTCATTAAAAACATTACCTTAGTCGTTAGTCGGGTAAAAAATACAAAAAGTAAATGTAAGTACATAAAAAAGTAAATCTGGATTACGAAGTACTTCTGAAGTTCCGAATCAACGTTGAGTCCACATGGGAACTTAACACCAAGCCTACCTATTTTGAGAAAAAATCTGTGCCCAACAGTAGAACGTATCTTACAAATCATGAAATGGAAGAGTGTCTTGTTGAGACAATCCTAATTTTATTAATGCATAGAAATGTACATTTCTGCCTGGCTAAGCTTATTTCAAGGCAGAACAATAATGAAAAAAGTCAGTAAAAAAAATACTTATCAACCATACATGTCTACTATTCCCAATTTAAATAGCGCCCAATTTCTCCCAAATCAAAATTCCCCACAGTTCCCAAAAAAACCCAACTTCATCGTTTTCCCCATTTTCGTCATCCAGGCAACACCGATCCACGCACGCGCGAGATGTTCCCGGGCGACGGCCAGCTGTTTAAGTTTTGGCAGTTTTATTGATCTGTGGACGGCGACCTTAAAATTGTGACAGGCTAACCTTAAGCCTAAATTGAGACATTCAAAACCAAGATGCAAGTCAAAATACTCTCGCTTAATAGTACGAGTATTTAAGTAGATGGCTCTGAAAAGTAACGCAAGGGACATTTTTCGATTGAGTTTCACCCCCTAAGTTTTATAAATTCGCATTTGACTGGGGGAGCGGAGCGCCGTAACATAGCTAACTAAGAAATGCAAAAAACGCGTTTTGAAGATTTCGACGCCAGTTACGAAAAGTTAAACATAGGTAGCTACCATCAGCCAAATAAGTGGTCTATCGATTTTTAAACAAGTTCCTATCAAATGAATAATTGTCGCTAAAGTCGAACTTTCAAGTTGACAGACACGTCTATTGGCATTATTGTTTTGTGACACGCAAACGATTATCAACTTTAGGGTGGTAGACCACATAAATATTTGGCTGATGGTACATACTCTTCAGAGGGGTGATTTTCGAAAAGTCATTCAAATTTCTGTCTATTTACGTATCTCTCAGAATGACAGGTCTTGAGCCTTAGTTCCTACGCAGGCCCAGTTCTTAATCCGCGAACTACACATAAATAAATAAAAAATCAAAACGTAATCAAAAATAGGCCGCAAAGAGTTCTTTTACATTATGTCATTTTTACAAGCTTTCTTTAGCTTGCCCTGTTTATTTATTTGTTTTGGGTCAAATCTTGGATGCTAAATTTGACCCACATCCAGCGCCCCGATTAACATGAAATTTGACATACTTATGTAAATTTGGTGACAACACAATAATCTGGAAGTGACATCTTGGTGGTCCTGCCAGGATCGTCTCCGCAGGAGGGTACCCTCAATGGTTAATAGTACCCACTTGAAATTTGGTACGGATATGCAGTTTAAATGAACAGTCAGCAAAAAAAGCTTGTACTTAAAATGAAATTTTTAAAAGAAACTTATAACAAGCTTTTATTTAACTTGCAATGATGTCTGTATGTGCGGGTCAAATCTTGCAAGTTGCATTTGACTTCCAGTAGTTAGAATGTCCATGTCACACCCGTGCCGGTTATTGTTGGGAACGATACACTCGAAGTTGTTGACCACTATGTTTACCTTGGACAAGTTGTCCAATTGGGTAGGTCCAACTTTGACAAAGAGGTCGCTCGAAGAATCCAACTCGGATGGGCAGCATTCGGGAAACATCGTGATATCTTCTCATCCAATATTCCGCAGTGCCTGAAGACTAGAGTCTTCGACCAGTGTGTGTTGCCAGTGATGACTTATGGCTCTGAGACGTGGTCCTTGACTGTTGGCCATTTAGAGAGGGTCAGAGTCACGCAACGAGCTATGGAGAGAGCTATGCTTGGAGTTTCTTTGCGCGATAGAATCCGGAATACGGAAATTCGTCGAAGAACTAAAGTCACTGACATAGCTGTAAAAATATGCAAGTTGAAGTGGCAATGGGCGGGCCATATCGCTCGAAGAAATGATAATCGTTGGGGGAGAAAAGTTCTCGAGTGGCGACCACGAACCGGAAGAAGAGGCGTTGGCAGGCCTGCTACCAGGTGGACTGACGACATCGTGAGAATTGCGGGAAACCGGTGGATGCAAGTGGTGAGTTGTCGTTCATTGTGGCGGTCTAAGGGGGAGGCCTTTGTTCAGCAGTGGACGTCTTCCGGCTGATGATGATGATGATGATGAGTTAGATTGGCTTGAAATTTAGCATGCTCATGTAAATCTGGTGACAATACAATAATCTACTAGTGATATCCTGCTGGTTCAGTCAGTTCAGTTCAGCAGGGCTACTACGAAAGTCGAAACTCGAAGTTCGTGTTGTGCGGTCCCTCTGACACTTATACTATTTAATACGAGAGCGAGAGGGACGGTACGATACTAACTTCGAGTTTCAAGTTTCGTAGTAGCCCTGCAGTTCCGTAAAGCTTTCATTAAATGACCTAAAGGAAACTGTGGTTAGGAACTCGCACGCTTTTTAGGTACAAAAACATCGAGCTAAAACTAGCCCAAGAAAATTCATCAACCCAGCATTACTTAAACCAAAACAAAAAATATTAGTTGGCCTGCCCTCAATTCCAAGAGTACAGGCTTGCCAATATTGTGTCTAAAAAAACGATCCCTAACGCCTGTCCCGACTGCTCTCGGGAGACCCCCAAATTTAATCAAAGGGAATGGGGAAGACTATTTTCCTGGCCTCCATAAAATACTTAGTTTGAGTTCGATTCCCGGTCGGCAATTTAGGGAGCAAGTTTTCGAGATGTCTGGCGGAATTAGTTGAGATAGGTCGATCGGATTATGGTGTAGTACGTACATAGGGCTAATAAAAGTGGTTAAGGCAGATCAAGTTTTAGAACATTTGTGTGTGTTCTGATTTCAAAAGCACTTGGCCGGTTTTGACGAATTGTTGTATTGTACTTTATAACTCTTTATTGTACATAAAATACATGAAAAAAACAATTAACAAAATAATGTGATGTACAAAGGTATATAGTATAGTAGAAGCGAAAAACAGAATAAGAGCCAAAGTGGCCCCCCTGATTATTAATTTATTCACTGTTCATTAGTTTTCTGTTATATAATAGTTTTTGTACCTAGAAACAAAACGGCCAAGCCACATACGTATTTGGAATAAGGTATGGAGTTTGTGCAGTTAGGGCTTGTAGTGTTAGGGCGTACATACAGTGTAGTCCTGTACGACTTCGAATTTAACAACCAACCGTTTCAGCGACGTAAGAATAGGAATACGTTTGCTTTGGTTTTAATATGAGGCACTATGAAAGTACATCCGTTCGTTTAGTACGGCGTCCGGTTAGTACGAAGTAATATCACCGGTCCCTTGGCTGTCGTTATAACCGGATTCTGCTGTAGTTGTATCTTATAGAGCTTATAGTAATAGAATCTTGACTCTACATTTTTACATGAAAATGCTTTTAGTGCGATTTAGGTATTCAGGTTTAGTTTTAATTATTTTGAACTAGCTTTTACCCGCGGCTTCGCTCGCGTTAACCATTAACATTTCAAAGAAGCAAGCAATCAAGCAAGCAAGCCAGCAAGCATGCAAGTGAGCATGTAAGCAAGCATGCAAGCAAGCATGCAAGCAAGCATGTAATTATGCAAGGAATAGTGCAAGCAATCATGCATTCGAGCATGCAAGCAAACATGCATTCAAAGCTGCATTCTAGCATGCAAGCAAGCATGCAAGTGAGCATGTAAGGAAGCATGTAATTATGCAAGGAATAGTGCAAGCAAGCATGCATTCGAGCATGCATTCAAGCATGCAAGCAAGCATGAAATTTTGCAAGAAATAGTGCTAGTAGTAAGCATGCATTCAAGCCTGCATTCAAGCATGCAAGCAAGCATGCAAGCAAGCATGCATTAAATCATGCAAGCAAGCGTGGAAGCAATCGTGTAAGCAAGCATGTGATTATGCAAGAAATGGTGCAGTAAGCAAGCAAGCATGCTTTTTAACACATTATTAAGTCAGCTCAGTTAGCTCCGCGGTTAGAATACAAAAACAAACTTTTGGTCATCCCTTGGGAATGGCAATTTTTTTCGGGATAAAAAATATCCTATTATTTATTCTGGACCTCTAATATGACGTATGCAAAATTTCATAGGAATCGGTGCAGTAGTTACGGCGTGAAAGCGTAACAAACAAACAAACAAACAAACAAACAAACTCACTTTCCCCTTTATAATAGTAAGGATTAAGTCAGTCTCATTCTAAAGGTTTTGTCATAACGAGTAACCAGTTATCGATGCCAAAAATAACAGGTAACCCGGCGGGAATTAAGTTGTTAAATAGACCACGTTACTAGAATACATGCCTATTACAGATTTCTTTATCAATCCTATTGTTTATGCAGGATTTTCCAGTTACATACCTCTATTTTAATTTAAACTCACTGTTTGCAACCAAAGTGTGCAAGTATGGGATAAACGGAAATAAAGATTTAGTGACGTGAACACAAGATGCATCATCATGATGGTCATTTTATTACCGCGTTATCATTAGATAATCATTTCATCATCTCAAATGTTCAAACTTGGTGTTGTAGCAAATGATTTTTGTGTATAAGTAGGTAGTATATTATAGTTCCAAGAGTCATGCATGAGCGTCATGAATTTATGTCTTAAAGTCATGGTGATTTTTTTTTAAATTAAATGTCTTTCGGGACTTCGCAAAAATCAGTAGGTAAACTAGTAAATTCAGCTGTTTTTGGTTTTCCGTAATTTTATGAAATTAGCATGGAGATCAAAAATTTTGGTTTGTGACTTCAAGTCATGACCTTTTTTGTGGTAGCCAAAATCGTATTTATTTGCTGGGAATACTGTACTTATGTAAGTATTTTTTTAAGCTTTTATTTATCTTGCTCTGTTTATTCTTGTTGTGTTTTTGTTCGTTTTGACTCACTTGAAATTTGGTATATACGTTAATATTATATTTAAATGCAATGAATGACAATGCAAGTACAGTCAGCAAAAAAACCTTGTTGTAAAAATATTTTTAACATAAACTTATTCTTTGTTGTCCCTGTACTATTGTTTTTATTATAAAATTCAATAGTTTATATATCTAATAAAAATGAAAGGATTTCAAAATATATATTTTTTATACATACCTACATGCATTGCTATGTCCTCCAGCTGGTGCTATGAAACGCCTGCCTAGCATTTTACTGAAATGTGTGACGTTTAACACTCGTTTAACGATTAAAACTTTATTCTCATTCCAAGCATTATCATTCTGATCTGCACCAAATATACGCGCAACTTAAGGTCAAGGTTAAATATTATGACTCAGGATCTAAGGCACTACCATCGATCAGTATTCTCAGCGCGGGAGCCTGCGCGCACGCCTCCGGTACGTTGCTCTTTTGTTTAAACTACGTTCGTGAATAAGTGAATGAAATTTCGAAATTACAAGCGATGCTTTTTTGTTTCTGGTGTTCGAAATATTGAGTTTTAAATGCTGTTTTTTATGGTTCTAGTTTGAATTTAAAAGCATTAAAAGTTGATGCTGTTGTGTTTTGTTATGAAGTATGCGAGAGAAATTCGAAATTTAATTCGACGCTTTTGTTTTCAGTGTTCGAAGTTTTGAATTAAGTATCTGTTTAACATATGTTAAAAAAAATCAACGGTTTTAATGTTGCTTTGTTTTTAAATTTAGGGTAGGTATAGAAACAGCGAACATTGATCTTTACGTGTTCAAATTTAGGATTATTTTCGATGGTTATTTTGTTCCATTTTCATGATAAGTTCAGACTTTTAATTTTGTCTTGTCTTGAATTTCAAAATTTCGTAATCCAAAGAAATGGATTCTATTTTTTATGGCTCTTTATATGCAGGTGTTGTTTTCCTTATCTTATCGCGTGGGTTGGTCAATGAATGTCAAATGAGCGTCGGTATAATTTGACATTTATGGTATTACACGCTAAAATAAACACTTTAACGTGTACAATTTGTTTTGAATTAGGTTTGTCTTAATCAAAAACTCAAATGTTTTGTAGGAAAACATATCGTTAAATAATAATAGAATAAGTTTACGAGTTTGTCATAGCAGTGTCTGTAAATGTAGCTAACATTTATTCCAGATAGTTTAGTAATCTGCCAGAAAAATTAAGTAATTTAAGTATATTTCAAGCAACAATCTTATATGATCCTTGCCTTATTTTCTTGCGGAAACTATGTCTGTTTATTTAAATACTAGCTTTTGCCCACGGCTTCGTCTGCGTGGAATTGGGTTATCGCGCGCTGTTCCCTCGGGAACTCTGCATTTTCCGGGATAAAAAGTAGCCTATGTTACTCTCTGGCCCATCCACTATCTCTATGCCAAAATTCACGTCGATCCGTCGCTCTGTTTCGACGTGAAAGACGGACAAACAAACAAACACACTTTCGAGCTTTTACATAAGATAAAGAGATGTTACTCTCTGGCCCATCCACTATCTCTATGCCAAAATTCACGTCGATCCGTCGCTTCGTTTCGACGTGAAAGACGGACAAACATACAAACACACTTTCGCATTTATAATATTAAGTAGGTAGATATGGATGTCTTGAATAAATTTGCTGTGCACGTAAAGGGATTTTACCCGGTGCCGGTAGTTGGAAAAACCAAAGGTCGTGTTGTGATAAAATTATACTACAATTTTTAATTCCATGGACCTCTAAATAGATTATTTTAACCTACTTTGTGCATTAAGAACACTTTTAAAATAGCATACAACGTACAGAAATACTTAGTTCATAATGGTTTTTAATCGAGGAAAGCCGGATCTCAATCGAAATACAACGGCACCCGAAGTGTCAATACAATACAATACATTGTACAATAATAAGCGATACAGAAACAGGTGCACAGAGAGAAAGTTTACAAGGTACTTAAGCAATAGGCGGACTTATCGCTTAAGAGCAATCTCTTCCAGGCAACCTTTTTCACAGATTGAAATAAGGACTAAGTTACAGCAGGGTGCACTTAGCAGCTCAATTAAAAAGGCGGACTGGATTAGAGCGCTTCAGGTCTCAGCAATCCCTGGCAACCTTTTTAGACACGATGCAACATAAGGGACTAAGTTACAGCAGGTGGTGCATTTTCAGAAGCAGCTCAGAAAATTAAAAAGCAATATTGTATTATTGTATTGCATTATTTTATTAAATGCAGTGTATAATAAATCAATTAAAAAAAAGCTAACCAAACGAAACATGCCTAACGAAAAAATTTAAACAAACTATTTAAGCAAGACCCCTTAGGCAAGATTCCGAAGATGCTGGCAGCGTTTCCTCTTGAAATCGCTAAGCTAATTCTTTGTCTGAAGAAGCTGCCAGCTCTTTGGTCCCATGTGACGTCTCCTAACCTCTTAGATATTTTTGGTAAATTTTCTTAGCGCTATGACCCCACGGACCAAGGGTCCCAACACCGAGCGGAACATTTTCATATCTAACTCTAATAAAAAATCGATTAATACACAATATCGCTAAACCAACTTGCAATATTTTAAAAAAGAAAACAAACAGATACAAACTGAATTTAAATAAAAGCTTGTAAACAAGCGTCAAAAATGCAAAATTGTGGCTAGCCACACTTAAACAATTATAACAAATCGCCCTAATTCTTAAAGCTGAAAAGCCTATTAAACACAATATTGTTAAAGTGCGCGCTCTTGCGCATATATTAGTGAGATCATTAGCATAACCAAATGGGGGCTTCCATTGATCGATATGGTAACAACACCTTGAACGTTTGTTTGTTAATTGAAGTCGAATTTGGATGTTGAGAACAGTGATGTTCCGAAATTCTTCATTCGCGTAACTGGCTTGAAACCGGTACTTACCAAATAAAATCAAAAATTCGCCTGCCTAAAAAAAACTTAAAAATGAAATTAAGTCTTCTGGTCTATAAAATAACTCTGTTAAGTCCTTAACTTAAAGTTCAACAGTATAAACCCATTTAAAGTTCTCAGTATTCAGTTCCGACTATTGAACTTTAAGTTACTTGACAGAGTTCAATCTATACGTACTTATGCTACTAAGTTTTTTCTTTTATTTGACTGGATGGCAAACGAGCAAGTTACCACCGCCCATAGACACCTGCAACACCAGGGGGATTGCAGATGCGTTGCCAACCTAGAGGCCTAAGATCAAGTGCCAGTAATTATAGTACACAATATCTTCTCCTTTTTAATTTTTTTATGGCAATCGGGTTTTTCTTTTTAATTTATTATTTAGTTTCATTTATATTTCCGCGAAATTATAACATCTAGGTACCTACTTACATATTTCGAAATAAGAAACTTTTTTCACAACCAAAATTGTTGCTTATGTTTGCATGCTAACAACACATTGTGATCAATTTTAAGATGCGGAAGCAAATCAAAAATATTTCAATTTGCATATAAATTTGCGAGGTTTAATTATAATGTCTTGTGTTTGCGTGTGTAGTCGATTTTCATCAGAATTACATAATCATATTACTTCACTAAGACTATACTCTCAATACGGCATAGGAATAGTATCTTGTTTTACGTGGTTTTACTAAGGTAATTCTGTTTTCTAACTTCTTCCTCTTCTGACCTCTTTATTCGAAGCACCTCATCCCACTTATATTATAAATGCGAAAGTTCGTAAGTCTGTGTGTTTGTTTGTTACCTTTTCACGTCTAAACCGCTGAAACGATTTATGTAAGTCAGTATACAGATAGTTTTGAGTCCTGCGGAAGGACATGGGATAGTTTTTATCCCGGAAAATTGCATAGTTACTTAGGTACTTAATTGCGTAGTCACGGGCAACAGCAAGTACCATCAGCCAAATAAGTGGTCTATCAATTTTTAAACAAGTTCCTATCAAATGAATATGTCGCTAAAGTCGAACTTTCAAGTTGACAGACACGTCTATTGGCATTATTGTATTGTGACATGCAAACGATTATCAACTTTAGGGTGGTAGACCACATATGTGGCTGATGGTACCTAGACTTTAATTTCGTCGTCATTTTGCCGTGAACGAGGTAGGTATATCTTCATTTTGCGGTGTTTACAAGAGAGACTACTTCCATTTTATCTGATTTGAATTAAAAAGTATATAAACAAACCATATCAGACCGTTGGCCATTTTCTCGATAAACAGATTGACGCAGAACAAGTTCGCAAGAAGGTCGGGCCGAGGTGACTTCCTGCACTACGACTCGCGACAACTGCTATAGTTAGTTCTATGCGCGTGCTCTCTTTTATGGAAATAATAATCGGATTGTTATTGTAAAAAACATTAAATTTAAAAAATCAAAAACCCTAAGAATAGTCTAGAAGAACTCTGTTAAGTAGCAAATTTAAAGTTCAACAGTCGAGACCCATTACTAAAAATTAAGAAAGCAGAAAGAGCTGCGCCTCGGCAATTACAGATTTCGGATATTAGATACATATTGATCAATATCACGAATAATTTCCAAAATGATAAAACCTTATGACTCATCTCCATTTTTAGCATTAACTACATCTGTTCAGTATTAATACATCAACAGCGAGGCCTATTAATCTGTCATCTCCCAGTATAACAGGATTAAAGGAATTTGGGCACAAATTTGTGCCTCTGGGAGAGGACAGGTTAAGCTACCTGTTAGCATTTTCCTTCAGACTATCGTAAGATTAAGTTGCTTAACGTGTCACTATTAATCCGATCCAAAACTAGCTAAACCCTTTATGACATGATAGTCCGGTAATCTGTAATCATACTTATCAAGATAAATTTGGTACATTATCCGGCTGTTTAAGGAATTGGGTCGTACCTGGATTACGCAGAGTCGACAATAATGTGATGAAGGTCAGAAATAACTGGCAGTTATTAATAGCTAAATATACTATACCTAGTGCCATCCACGAAGATGCGTGATTTTGTCAAAATTAGGCATTAAAGACATTGTAATAAGAACCACGGCACGCGTCATCGTGAATGACTCTACCTATACCTGCCCAAAAGAAGATACGGGTCACGTGAATTTAACTGGCTTAAAGATAATAGTCATTAATTAATTATCTTTAGAACATTCCTTGTCTAAAAATGGTTTTATTAGTAGGTTAAACATAAACAAAACACAAATAAGTACTTTTCATTCAATTATAATGTACGAGTATTCAGATAAAATCTTAAATTATAGTGGTTTTTGACTTAATTTTACCGATGCAACTTCAAGCGGCCCTTATATAATTTATAATGATTTCTGTGATAGTGTGTATGAATGTTAACCCTTTACTGTGAAAAAAATAAAGAAATAACACAATTAAGAAACAGTTGTAGAGTTCGAAACGCGTCTGTGTATTGTGGTAGTGATGATAGATGGGTTTGTGTGATTTGTGTGTGTTCTTAGTGTTCTTACTGCATGGAGGTGGAGGAACTGCATGAACACGCATATCTTGTATAAACTTAGCTATCATAAGGTCGCGGGTGAGCAAAGAAATTCTTTTAGTTCATAGACTGAAACAAATCAGACCGCTCCAACCGACCGACCGAATCATGAGTTGAACCGTTTAGTTTTGTAATATGTCGGAAAGGTGGGCACAGATCACCACACAGTGGATGCCCCACGATGGCTATAGGCGCTGCGGCAGGCCAAGGCGGAGATGGCGGGATATCCTAGACGCGTTTTCCAGCGACTGGCCAGACATAAGTGCCGTCAGGACGAGTTGGAAATCCATGGGAGAGGCCTTTGCCCAGCAGTGCAACATTACAGGCTAATTAAAAAAAATGTCTCACCAGAGCTTAAATAATATAATATTTAATAAATTTCGAATTATACTTATAGGTAGGTAGATGAAAATCAGTCAGGATACATACATAAACACAAACCATCAGATTAGGGTGGACGTAGGTAAGCAAAGTCGCAGATAAATTTAGTTTTTACCTATACCGTGTTTGATATCACTATATTCTAAACATCAAGATCCGGGGTGACTCACGGACAATATATCCATAATTCCATAGTAGATAAAGGTTTTTGCATTAGAATTCGACCTTTAAGAAACAATAGGAAGTCTCGGGCCAAGTTCGTCAATGTCGAGTCCACAATCGATTGCAAAAAAATCGACCACAGTCGATTTAATCGTAAGAAGTGCAAGTAAGCGTTGGTTTTTGTAGATGGGGAATCCCTTGCCATGAGGATATTGTTCATTTTCACATCAATCATCATTTTACCCGCTGATTCTGCCGCTAAGGAGTAGTGTACATAGTTGTTTTTAGTAGTAGTACCTATTAGTAGTAGTAGAAGTAATAGTAGTAGTTTTTTCCGTGTCGTCACTAATATTTTTTTTTTGCGTGTTGCGGCAGCCGCCGAGTCGCGTGCTCCTGAGAGGACGGGCTACGAAATAGCCCGAAACATGTCGAGCTAAACTCGGTTTAAGACGTGAGTTATCCGTTATAATATCATTCAATATGAGTGAGTCTCACGGTAGTTTCATGTTCAAAATTAATTATAATCTTAAACAATGTCTTATTAACCTGTTATTGTTGTGCTAGCAACCGCAAATAAAACGTTATACGAGATGGATACCACAATAATGTGGGGCGTATCGATTCAATTACTATTTACAATATATACCTATTACAAAGAACAATACTGCGATAATTCGACCTGCACGGATGAAGTACTTAACTAAATTAAGTTAATTTTTGTAAAATATAGGTATGCTTACAAAAGTAACTTTGCAGTTGCAGAGAGTAGCAGTAGATAAGAGTAGTAAATAAAGATTGTAGCTCATTGATGGACCTCCACAAAGTTGTTCCTGAAACAATCAATCATTTTTAACCGACTTCAAAAAAGGAGGAGGCTATCAATTCGGTTGTATTTTTTTTTCAATTAAGTACTTTACTACAGTTGCTAAGCAATTTAAGCTCATCGTAATGTAAATGGTGAAATGGAACGGGTGATGAAGCACCAGGACTCCTCAATAATGAACGTCTCTGCATCGGAAAAACCATGTTTTTCTTAAAAGGTGACGAGCAGTTGACATTAAGCTATTGCATATTAGATCATTTACACTAAAAAGCTTGAAAAAAAAATTTATAACAAAAAATTTAACCGAGTACAAGAAACCATGAAAATAATTTTCTACCAGTCTGAAGTCAGTGCCTCAGCACGAGCCAGCAGGAATGGTTGAAGCCCAATATACTCGTATAGTATGTTTGTAGTGAGGTAGACAACTATAGGTCCACTTCCGCTGGCTCTTGCTGAGGCACCAACTTCAGACTGGTAGAAAAATTATTTTCATGGTTTTTTGTAGTCGGTTCAATTTTTTGTTATATATTTTTTTTAAATAAACACACTCAACTCTGAACTAACACAGCTTTTACTATTTCTCAACAACGTAATCGCTTAATCTAAAAGTATAGAGCTTCCGGTAACGCATAATACTTTGTCGTTGAAGGATTTTGATGACTGTATGTACCTACTTGTAAGAAATTGAGTAAAAGGTCAACTATTCAGAGGCCACTGACAAGGTTAATCTCAATTGCCAATTAAGTTATTTACTCGTACCCCATGACAACTCCCATTGAAATTAAATATAGTTTGAAAAGAATAATGAAAATACGTAATGGTTCCTTGATAATATTTTTTATAAAACACCACAAATCCACACAACACAACAACAACGATTTCACAAGATTGTTGTAAACCTAAGTAACTTACCTAATCTTGACTAATTCGTAAATTCGTCTAAAATTATGTAAAAAATAAATATCAAATAAATAAATATCATGGGACACTTGACACCAATTGACCTAGTCCCAAACTAAGCAAAGCTTGTACTATGGATACTAGGCAACGGATAAACATACTTATATAGATAAATACATACTTAAATACATATTAAACACCCAAGACCCGAGAACAAACATTCGTATTATTCATACAAATATCTGCCCCGGCCGGGAATCGAACCCGGGACATCAAGCTTCGTAGTCAGGTTCTCTAACCACTTGGCCATCCGGCCGTCGTATGTAAACTCTTTAAAATACAAAACTAAAAAATGAACACGACTGACAATCGTTGAGATTGAGATACGTATTCAAAGGCAAACCTTATATCTTATACAAATCAAACTCTGAATTGATGAAGCATTTTGTTAGGGACCAACAAACAATTATTGTAAGAGTCAGAAATGAATAGCATCGCCGCACATATCAAGTGATCATTATTGTAACTCTAATTATTTTTTACATACACACACACACAAACATCACGCCTGTATTCCCAAATGGGGTAGGCAGAGCACACAAAACGTTACCGCTTCGGAGCCACTTTTAGCAATTTTAGGTTTAAAGTTAATTATTTTTTTAACTTCTGTCTTTTGACACCTTATTTGACACGTATCACTCTTAAGCCTGGCCTCTCTAACATACAAAAGCACAATTCATGACACTTGAACTGTCACAAGCATTGTGCTTTCAATTGCCTAATGCAACCTTTACGTTGTTGCAACAGTCAGGCAAAGTCTGGGACGTGTAATGTCAAGGGAATGCCGTGATAGGATAAGCTGATTCGGATGCCGTTCATTGTGCCTTGCTCTTTGTAATACCCTTCTATTATGATTACGATTTTCCAGTAAAATAATATAGGCTATAATGTCCTTAGAAATGTAATAAGTCAGACAGTTAAATTATCAAAAAAATATTGAAGACGGTAGGTGTTTTGACATTGGAAATGTCTTTTCGTTCGCTCCAGTGTAGGCTCCGATTTCACGAAAAAGTGCGATCTTCTTATATCTCTGAGAGTTGTGAAGATAATGGATATTCAAAAAAGGCTCAAAAGACGCATATTCACAAAAGCTGTAAGATGCAAAAATAATTATTCGAGAAAGTCAAAAGCGAAAAAAGTAATGGCCGATTTAGTAAAAAAAAATATTTTTATTCCGAATTTTTGATTTTGGCGCTCAATATTTTGGAAACGAAGAATGATATCAAAAAAATTAGAAAATTCCTCTGGACTAGTCAGCTACGATTTGAGCCTAAAACAAAGACGATCGGGTTCAGGGTTTGCCCTGTAGCCTAACATTTTTGAATTCCAATGTGCTCGATAGTCGTGTGAGCCACGAAACCTGTGATTTTTTTCTGTTGTCGACTACGAATAGTTGTCAATTAAACGAAAAGTGATGAAGATAGAGTCAGTTAAAGTACCACGTTAAGTCACAGCCCCCCCAACTTCCGAATTTTGACGCTACGTTCATTTTGCCTAGGTGAGGGGCTCTGTTTACACAGGATATTCATAGATAGATAGTTTGTACGGAACACTTGGTGCGCGAGTCCGACTCGCACTTGACCAGTTTTTGATTACTTAATAATGTGAAAATAGTTTTCGTTATTTTTAGTTAAACTTTGAGCCCTAGAGCAGTAAAGGATCTTAGTAGATACATCATGAAAATTAAGGATAAAATTGTCATTAAAAACACCGCGTTCTTAGATAACCATAATGAGTTTTTTAACCTAAATATTTATCAATTAGGCTTTAAAATCGCCAAGCTGTTGACTGAAGTATGACCATTAAATAGCCATTATGGTACAATGATTCACAGTTCGTTGTACTGACAAACAATCATGCTTCTGTCATGCTAATCCTTGGAACTGAGTCAAACTAACAGTACTGTATACGTGTAGGTACTGTATTCTGTATATGCGAGGATTAAGAATACTACTGACTGATCTAATAAGAGTAAACCTTCAGAAATTGTAATTTTGTAATACGTTTTTGTTGATAATTTAATTTTAAGGGTTCCGGAGCAAAAATGGCAAAAATGGAACCCTTATAGTTTCGCCATGTCTGTCTGTCTGTCCGTCCGTCCGCGGCTTTGCTCAGGGATTATCAATGCTAGAAAGCTGTAATTTTGCACGAATATATGTATATGTAAACTATGCCGACAAATGGCCCAATAAAATTTCTAAAATATTTTTTTAGGGTACCTCCCATAGACGTAAAGTGTGGGTGTTTTTTTTTCTCATCCAACCCTATAGTGTGGGGTGTCGTTGGATAGGTATTTTAAAACCATTAAGGGTTTGCGAAGACGATTTTTCGATTCATTGATATTTTTGCGAAATATTTAACCTTAAAGTGCAAATTTTCATTAAAAATCGACCCCCCCCTCTACAATCTAAACCGGTGCAAAAAATCAGGATGCTAGTAAGTATATCAAACTTTGAAGAAAAACTAAGCTATCTCGGCTAAGTTTGCTTCTGAATTTTTATTTTTATTTTTTTATTTATTTACTTACACAATTTAAACATTCAGATTCGAGAAAAGAAAAATATAATTTAGACCTTAACATATAGAGTAAAAAGTGTCTTTATTTTATGTAAAACTAAAAATCAATCAAAATAAATCAATAAAACTAATAATTTATAATTACATATTATTATATAGCAATGCATGAAAAATAAAAGGTACCTAGTAAGTGAACAATTGTTTCCACTGTTGCTATTTAATTTCCTCTCAATCGAAGTGAAAAGCAAAGTGAAAAACTCGAGCACTAAACCCATTTTCCCCTCGAAGTGTCTATCCACCCTCGCCGTACCGGCTGCGTAGCTATATGAACGCCTCGTGTAAAATGACTAGTTTTATGCTCTTGTTGTACAATCTACTATTTCTCAGACATGACATGAAATATTGACGTTGTGTTACAAATAATAGGCCGGGAAGTATCGCGCTGCAGGCGCTGCGGCTCGGCTGCAGGCGCACGGTCGGGCCTGCAAAGAGATTTCATACAAATTTCCCGCCCTCGGCCGGCAATGCGACCGTCTTTTGATTCAACGCGAGCTGCGGCACGGCGCGCTCGCCGCCAGCCACACAACTCGCTACGCTCGGCCGTCTATATCTGCTTGGCCGGCAACCCCCTACTTCCCGGCCTCTACAGTAATCTACTTTAAAGTGCATGTGGTAGACAAAGGGAAACCACCACACTATTTTCCCAAGAAAGTGAATGTCACGACGTAGGGCTCAAATTGGAAAATCGAAGTTCGTATCGCACCGTCCCTTTCACTCGCGTATTAAATGACATAATGACGTCCCGCTCATCATACGAAGTTCGAGTTTTGCACTTCATAGTAGGTATAGGCCCTGTGCGTTGTTAACTTCCACGTTTAAGTACATTTCAATTAGATATCAATTGTGTGTGTTACATTTTACCGGCTAAAGCATGAATTCATGAATCATACCTAACAAAAAGAACTGAAGTACAAAAAAAAGATTTCCTTTGTAAAAAGCGGTCACGATTTATTTTTATCACAATGAAACTGAGATTATGAACTTACAATAGAACATGGTGATGTCAGTTAAAAGAATGACAAGTTAATTGAAGTTTGAAATAACAAATTTAGTTTCGAGTCGAATATTTAATACTTATACATATTACTAGCTTTTGCCCGCGGCTCCCCCGCGTGGTATTCGGTTATCGCGCGCTGTTCCCTCGGGAACTGAGCATTTTTTCGGGATAAAAAGTAGTCTATGTCACTCTCGGGCCCATAAACTATGTCTATGCCAAAAATCACGTCGATCCGTCGCTCCGTTACGGCCTGAAAGACGGACAAACACACAAACATACAAACACACTTTTGCATTTATAATATTAAGTATGGATTATGTAAACATAATTTGGGAGCAAGTTCGATAGTAGTACCTAGATGTAGATTTTTTTTGGATTTAGTTTTTGGAAATTTTGAAAATGGCAGAGCCATGAGGATTGAAAACAGCCAACCGGCCAAGTGCGAGTCGGATTCTTGCACCGAGAGCTCCGTACTAATTTATAGGTATCTATAAATCCAGTATAAGTCGCGCACTGCTTAAAGCATATTGTATAAACGTGTGAGGTCATTTTAAGTTGGTAGACGGACAGAAATAAAAAAAATACGATTTCACACTTTTGTTACCTATTGCTATGCAAAATTTCAAGATTCTAGGATAAATGGAATTATACTGTAGGTTTATTAAAAATCAATCGCACATAGAACCTTATTTTTTTGAAGTCGGTCTTTTTCATAAGACGCTTCACTATCCGGCGCCACTCGCCTCTATTAGTCGCTTTCCTAGTGCATACATTAGCTGCACAGATTTGGAAAGAGAACTTTGGGGAAGAAAAGTCCTTGAGTGGCGGCCACGGACCGGAAGACGAAACGTTGGCACGCCTCCGACTAGATGGACTGACGACCTCTTGAGAGTTCTGGGCAACCGGTGGATGGAAGTGACGAGTCATTTATTGTGGCGCTCTGAAGGGGGGGGCCTTTGTTTAGCAGTTGACGTCTTCCAGCTGATGATAATGATGATGATAATACATAACTACATAGAATGAAATCTTTTAAAGAAACCCATAACTTCAGCTAGATGTCGTGTAGTGAATCATCCGACCTGAACACAAGGACGGAACCATGCGCCGTGAAAGGTAGCGAACGAACTCAGTAAAAAACGGTCACATGGCTCACATAGGTCAAATTCAAACGCGGCAGCGGACAATCTTTTTCGTTCTCACTGGCAGAGTCAACAGCATAAATTGACACAACAAAACGTGCACAAATATCTCATAGATCCGATTCTGTCTCTGGTCCAGCTGGATATCCTGCATGGGTCAAGTTAGCTAGTTAAGGTATCGGGTATGGGCTTCACTTTGCAATTGCACTACACATTGGAAGGCAGAGAAGTGAGTTTATATTTATTTTTACAAGCTGTTATTTATACTATCTTATTTCAGCTGTTATTAATAATTAGTAGCACAGATACAGCGGAGCGTGAAAAAATATCTGACACGTCCTTCTGACCTTAGAAATAGAGTCGTATCAGACATTTTATGCACGTTTTCTTTTGGTGACTGTACCAATGAACGTATGTGAAAACAAAATCGTTTACACAAGTGTGAAAAACGTCCATTATCATGACTCAAGTGGTTATGGTCAAGTGCAAAAATATGTATCTATTCGAATCATTCAAAATTATGTTACGTACCACGGCCTTATTAGGTACGTCGGAATAAGAATCTGTGTATATTTTTGAAGTGTTAGTTAAGTCCGTGTTTTTTCACTCGACTGTACTTCGGCAGAGAAAGCGCGCATTGCCTGCTCGTGTCATAACTATTCTTTGTTTTAAACTGACAATAATTAAAATACTAAGAAAAATTATGGAATTTCTTGAGGCCGTTTGTTCAATGTTCTGAGTTATTTTCATTGTTTATTGTGTTCAGTTCAACTACGTTAGACCTTCACTCATAAAGCATCAGTATGTGCTAGGCTGTGGTTTGACAAACATGTGCTGTCCGACCAAGTTTGCAACTTAGGTGACACAGTGAACCTACTTGTACCTACACCATCTGGTACTTCCTTCATCTTCATTCTCATCAGTCAAACGATGTCTTCTACTGGGCGTAGGCCCTCAAAGATTATCACAATGACCGGCCGAGCGCCGCTCGTATCCAGCGGACTCCAGCAACTTACACCAGGTCCTCAGTACACTTTGTGTAGGGTCTATCTACGCCTCGTCTTCCGGTATGTGGTTACTACTTAAGAACTAGACTCTAATAGTCATCAGTTCCTCCAATAAAGTTCCCGCCCTATGCCGCTTCATTATGCGGATCAGTCTGCGGCATGGGGACTAGTGGACACATGTGCTTGCTACAGCCAGCTACCAATTAAGGTGCCGCGGCCTACCCTGGAAGAATCGACCTTTAACTAGTTTAATATTTTTTATGTTTTGTTTCCGGAATCTGGAAATCCGGGATTTTCTTATTACTGGTTGAATCTAGCCCTTTCAGCCCTTTCCATTGCTCTTTGAATCCTTATTCCCATCTGGAATTATACTAAGTTGAAACAATTGCCTGACCATTGGTTCGTGTATTTGTTTTTCTTACATTTTGTTGTAACTTTTGTAAAAGTATTCTTTCTTGTAAAGCTTATTGTGAGGGACCACATTTCAAAGCAATAAATAACATACACTGGTTGAAGATTATCTAAAGACACTGTAGGATATTCGAAGAAAAAATAATGAGTAACATCGCGATGCCGATTGCCTCCCGAACGAGACAAATCTTGCTCTTAACAATATTTATATATAAAGTATCAATTGGATTTTTATACATATTTTTGAAAGTGTACAATTACTTTTTATTTATTTTTAAACCCAACTTTACAGTGTATCTAAAACTCTAACTCAGGCATTCTCTCGCTTCTAACTTGAACCACAGATAGAGGCCCCAAGGTCTACAAGCAATGTCAATGCAGAAACACAATTTTCTTCGCAAAAAATAGAACACAACCCGAAAAGGGAGCAAATATTGTGTTCAAATATTGGGACGCGTAATGTAATACTTTTTGTGAAGAAAATTAATTCCTTCGGAAAATACTCAGAATCTTGAATTGAGATTTTTACTCATTTGTTGAGCTGTCATTTCAGAGAGCACTTTTGTCGAGAGTTACCTTTGAGTTTATCAACAACCTATGTATTTTTTTAAGATTTTAACTAAAAAACAGAGATTTCCGGGAATCCGAAAAACAAGATTTTGCGACTTCAAATCCATGAGCATTCAAAATTAAACTAAATATCGGCTGTGTGAAATGAATGCGGGATCTCTACTCTTTGCTAGTCATACCGTATTTTTGTCCGAATCATCGTTTATCATAGTTTTTTTCCCACTGAAACCTTATTGTTTTCTGAAATTTTTAAATGGTTACCCTATAGAAAACTATAGGTTAGGTTAGGTTTGTTTTATAACAATTCTGAACAATTATTGGATTCGGAGAAAAAAGAGTTATGACAAACGATCGTTCTGACAAACATTACATTCGGACTTCCAATAAGTATGGGAACCGATATGGACCCATTCACATCAGCCCTTATGCAGCTCGAGTCGAGATGTGGTTATTGTAATTTATTTATTTGTCCAGATCCAGGATGCACGCGGCAGCTTCGTTCTCCCAACGATGGGCCCGCGACAACCTGACACGAGCAGCTTCTGACGACGAGCTGGCAACCTTGAACCTGTTCCTCTCGACCTGCAACGGAGATGAGAGCGAGGCTTCCAAGAGAGCCCGGCGGTACTATGCGGCCAGGGGGCCTGGTGGGCTCACGCATCTGTGGCACAAGCGGCATCCTGATGACGAGGATATTTTATCCAGCTGTCAAGATGCGTAAGTATTGTATTGTGTTGTTTTGTATTATATTATATTATTATATTGTATAACTTTTTATTCTACACTATGCCTGTAGAATTCGTTTTTTCGCTAACCCGCGGGAACTATCTAATTTTCCGGGATGAAAACTATCCTAAGTCCTTCACACGAGACTTATATCGAATTTTGTCTAAATCGGTTCGGCGGTTTAGACGTGAAAAAGTACCAAACAAACAGACTAACAAACTTTCTCATTTACGATATTGGTGGGATACTAAACACATGAAAATAACAGTTTACAAGAGAAAAATATGTACCAAAGGCGAAAAAGAAAAAGGCAAATTTAGTGTTAACATGGAAACTTTTTTTTTGCACGGGACACGACACTAATTGACCTAGTCCAAAAGTAAGCAAAGCTTGTGTTATGGGTACTAAGTACAACATAAGCAAAGAATACTCATACTTTAGTATACCTATATGTATATCAGGGGCGCGGTGTCTTTGATTCCCATCGCATTTGTAATATTGATTAAGGGCGTTTATACCTGCTGAGCTGGCAACGTTACATTTTTGTTAGTTTTTCTCGACTATTCCATAAAAATTGAATGACAATTAAAAATGTGGTCTGTTAGAACTGTTCCTAATATATAATTAATGTGTCTACTGCAATAATTATTCGTGATAGACTTTTATTTTATACTATATACTTAAACATATTATACTTAAACATTTGTTCGTTTTTAAAGAATATAGAAAAGTCTATCACTAATAATTATTGGAGTAGACACATTAACTTATATATTAAGAAGAGTTATATCAGATCACATTCTTAATTTTCATTAAATTTTTATGGAATAATCGAGCAAAACTAACATAAATGCAATGTTGCCATCTCAGGTTGCAGGTTGCAGGTATAAAAACATCTGGCACCGTTTAGTAGAAGTTTTGATCTACTAGCGCGTAAATAGAATGCAATAATTTCTCTTTTAAGTCATAGTAATGCGCTGTACCAAAATAGTGTTCAATTCCATCCATTAACTTCCACTTGAATATAAATTCGCATGAAATCCAAGATGGCTGCTCGCACAAAGCGCTGCAACATCGAAGACAAGTGCTCTATGGTCCGCTTTTGAAATATGGCCAGCATTTTCCGCTATGAATTTCCCAGTACCTACTTTATTGTGCAATGCAGGGTGGCTATGCTTTAAATTTACGAGTTCGTATTTTCATATAGGACAAAATTTTAGATGGAGTAAAAAAACAACGAAAATCATGAATCATTTCCGAAAATGAAAAAAAAACCGGCCAAGAGCATGTCGGACACGCCCAAGATAGGGCTCCGTAGCCATTACGAAAAAAATCAAGTAATATTATGTGCGTTATAACACAAATTAAAACACTACAGTCTTAAAATCTATTACCAGAAAAAGAGCGTATCTTCGCGGCACTTACGTCCTTTTGTGGAGAAGCGCAGTTTTTCGGCAATAACTCAAAAACGGTATATCCGATCATGTTGAAACTAATTTTAGTTGAAAGTATTTATTAAGCATTAAGCTTTACCTTTCCATATTTTTTGCATATTTTTGGACAAACGGTTTACAAGATAGAGGGGGGGACACAATATACACATTCTTTATAAAGTACACAAGGACTCACGAGGATAAGATGACGATGAGTTTTGAAATAATGGACTTCTTTAAAATTTTCCAAGCTTTTTATCCGTAAATAACTGTCTAAATTGTGGTCCCTGCATCTCTCAAAACAGCAATATGGCTGTTCCCGCACCAAGCATCCGTCTGGATTCAAATCAAATCGCGTATCTACAAGCATCGAAAGATATTGGTACAATATCGCTTTAGCGTGCTTATTTATACTGCACTAGTGTTCACCCGCGACTTCGCATCCGTAAATCATTAGATACAATTGAAATTCCGGGATTTTAACAAAATTCCCGTGGGAATTCCCGAAAAGTACTAATTACTTTGTGCTTTCATTGACGTTGCATTAAAAACAACCATCCCAACTATAACTATATCCCTGTCTCCTGGGAATATCGGGATAAAAAGTAGTCTAGATGTGTTATTCCAGATGTCCAACTATCTACATACCAAATATCATCCTCCAGCCGTTGTAGCATGAAGGAGTAACACCACACACACACACACGCACGCACGCACGCACGCACGCACGCACGCACGCACGCACGCACGCACACACACACACACACAAAAACTTTTGCATTTATTCATATGGACCACCGCAAAGTAATGCCTGATTCAATAAATTAGATCTGGTTTCTTTTTTCAGCTACATAGTGTCACTCCGAGCCCGCAGCGTAGGCGGTCGCCGGATGACACTGGTGCGGCTGCCAGCGCCGACAGCGATGGACAGGCCACTCTCAGCCAGGGCTCTGCTGGCGAGGTGGCTCATGATCTTAGATATACGGTGAGTACCTTATAACTTACTAGAGTTTACACACGGCTTTGCACGCGTAAACTATTCAATCAGGTATCTTCATTGAGGTTGTGTTAAGAACAACTGTACAACATTTCATGACTAAACCCAGCGGTTGAAATTTTAAGATTTCATTTCTATCGATCTGGACTACCAGAATGTCACTACTATCAGACTATTGTATTATCACGCAAGTTAAATACGTATACCAAATTTCAAGTCATTCCAACTAATGAAAGTTGGCCGAATTTAACTTGCAAGATTTGATTACAGACAGACAGACAACGGGACAGGTGAAACTAAATAAAAGCTTGTAAAAATAATTATAACATAAAAACTTAAAGAAATTTAATTACTATCAGCCTTAGTCATAAAAAATCCTTAATTGAGGTTTGATCGGTCTGTTACTTAGCAGACTGATTAAGCTTGTTAGACGGTTGTCAAGAAGTATGATTCATAAACGCTTGCTAGCAGTCTGCTAGCTGTTGAGCTGCTGATAGACGGATTAGACGCGTTATGTTGGCCATCTTGACAAATCAAAGACAAAAATGGCCTCGTCGATTAAGAAAAAAAATTGGTAGCAGTGGCTGCAAATTAGCAGGAAAAACAATAAAATGCGAGATGTTTGTTCCGCGTGTTTATGTTGTACAGTCACCAGCACCAACAGCTGACACAACAATCATGCATAAATATTTGATACGACTCTATTTCTATGGCCGGAAGGACGTGTCAGATATTTTTCCACGCTCCGCTGTGGCAGATATTAATGCTGGTGACTGTATCTACGAGTAAGTGCAAAAAGCGTAATTATGTTAATCATCCAAATTTTATTTCACATTTATTGTTAGTAAAGTAGCAGTAATAAATACCTAATTTAGAGGATTTTAAAATACAAATTCCTGAAAATAAATTTTCCTGGATTTTTTTTAATCTTTGCGAAACCCTCCCTTCACTAAAAATATCTTCGGTATGGTTTTTTGCTCTTGTCAAAGTCAGCTGTTCAAATTTGTGGCGGCCATTTTGTGACTTAGCAGGAAGATAAAGGAGGGTCTACGGTCCTCTAACTTTAGCAGAGCCTTGATCGACTGATTAGCGCTAACAGACGTTTATGAACCATGTTTTTTAGCATCGGACCTTCAGGGGAGCCTTCAAGGAGGCTCTAACTTTTTATGAAAAGTATAAACTTTCCTAATTTAATTTTAGTGCCTTAAACTACAACCGCTAGGATTAGAGACATGAAAATGCTTTTTAACCGATTTCAAAAAAGGAGGACGTTCTATGTTCCACTCTTTTTTTAAGCAACGTTAGTGAAATTCACTATGTAATTTTTGCATAATCCCGGAATTTCTATTCATTTGCTAAACCACCGATAATGGCTAGTTTAGAAAATATTGTTGGCTGCTCATTTTAATTGTTCCCATATTATTTTAATCTACGCTTTTCTTTTTTATAATTTTTTTATAGTTAAATGTTATATAGATAAATCATATTTAAGTATTAAAATTGTATAAAAAGTAGTGTACAATAAAGAGTTTATACACATATATATTTATAAACAAAAATAACTAACTTATAAAAAATATGAAAATAACTCCCCGTCTAAAAGATCTGCCTTTTATAAAATTGTATACTCACCTATTTACAACGATTGTCATTGCATTGTCAAGCGTGCGAAATATCAGGCAAAACAATTCGAAGGCCGTCGGAACTCGAAGAAATTTCTCGTTCTGACATTGTCGTTGAAAATTTATTATTGTATCTTGAATTTTCAATAACTTCGAAGAATAACATTTAAGAGAACAAAAGCCGCGATAACCCCTTTTGTTGTCTCTCACAGACTGTTTACTCTCCCGCCTCAGCAATTACAAAATAACAATCAAACAATAAGATACTTATTCTATGGTCTTTATTACTATATTTTTTGACGTGTTTGTCGAAAATAGTGTTATTACCTCTATTTAATATTGCTCGTGATTCCGTCTGTAAAAAAATCGTTTATCCTGTAAAATATTCCGCAGAAAAAACGCAATTTTCCGAGATATCATACTCGTATTTTATTTGAATCGGTGCATCTGTTTAAGCGTGAAGAAATAACAGATAGAGTTTATTTCACATTTATAATATAAGTAAATAAAGATTTTAATAGTTGAAGACAGGCACACATTAAGGCTCGAGCCATCTCGTTCTGAGAGGGGGCCTGTGTCCTGCAATGTCGGGATGATGACCATGAATGATGATTCTCGAATTCACCGACCTAAATCAGCAGTAGGTAGACCTAATCTCCTTAATAAAAGTTAATTAAAATCCTTTACTTATGTTCCATCCAGGTTAAAAGAAGACCCAACTCCTGGAGAGGAAGTGGTGTTCATAGATGTAAGCGACCTACAACCAGCACATATCAAGAACCACTTCAAAGGCAGCTACTGGAAAGATTTCGTACACTGCATGAAGGTTAGAGCAAATTATATATCGGATAGTTCCGGGATTTTGCAAATATGTCCACAGTAATTCCTATAAATTGCGTAGCGTTCATTAAAGTTCTACGAAAATGCCCGTGAAAATTTCGTCACTCTAATAATCCCTGTGATTGAAACTTGAAACATCCAAAGCCCTTGGGAATACCTACCGGGAGAAAAAGAGACTATGTGTTATACAATTATACACGTTCAGCTATACCTACATACTAAATTTCATCCAAACGTTTATTCTGCGAGTAGACTGCAACGGGCTCTTCAAGTGTCACTTTTTCATTCTAAGTATCAGCGCTTTCGAAAAGACCATCATGGGCAAGAACAATGCGCCGCAAGTAGCTTAGCAAAAAAAATTTATATAACTTCTCCTACTCTTAAAATGTTACTCTTCTCTGCATATCAAGACTAAAGCTGTTCATAAATCTGTAGGGATTGAAGTATTTTTTTTTAGTTTGCGTTGGAAGCCCCTAAACAAGCAAACGCGGTGTTTGTGAAATTGTGAATGAAGGAGAAGACAATTTTTAGGGCGTGGAAATAACCTCAAAATGACTACTCTGCAAAAATATTAGAAAATTTGAAATTTCGTAAAACACAATTAATGATTACGAATATGAATCTATTCAATAGCATGCATAGTTCTATTATTAGTATTAAAATATTTTTCAATTATTAAACTGTTGGCTAAATATGCAAGCTTGCAGTCACTTTACAAAAAAAAAATCAAAGAAGAAAAAACCGCGTACTATTTTTTTTTTCTATTTGAATTTTGAACAGTGATGTCCATTAGTCGTAGTGAGCGTACATTTTTATAAAAGAATATTGTAATTTTGAACAGAACGTCGTTATTTTTCCAAGTGAAAAGTAGAGTTTTTAACGCGAGACTAAACTACTATTGCGGCACAATAATTATTTTACAATTATTTCAATTATTAAAGCTAGTAAAACAAAGTTAATTAGACATATGAAGTGAAGGTTTAAAATTACATGCATACTTGCACGCACGTTATAAATTTGGCATTTACAATAGATAGTTGGATTTCGGCTTAAGGGAAACACACTTGAAATCACAAAATCCTCCTCACCATATTTTCTTTCTGTCACACAGTATAAAACGGGGGGCCACTACGAAATTCGACACTCGAAGTTCGTATCATTGCTACTGTCCCTCTCACTCTCGTACTTAATAATATAAGCGTCAAAGGGACGGCAAGATACGCAGTTCTAATTTTGCGCTTCTATAGCTTGGGGTGGAAGCGCTGATGTTCGCGATCGCATTCACCATCTCTTTCCACCCTCACCTTATATCGTGTGACAGAAAGAAGTGGCGAAAACGATTGTGATTTCAAGTGTGTTAGACAATAAGGCCTTTAGTCTAGTATTGTTCTTCTACGCAGCCGAAGCTGGTGGCATAAACTAGTTAGAAACACCAGGTATTCCCACGATTTTAGCCCAATTAACAGTCGTCTCCACACGACTTAATATTTCTCGCTCGAATGCCTCGCAATTGTCATGCGCTAGAGAGCGACGTCGTTCGTGCGCGACTCGTGATGGACAACGTTTTTAGGTTGCGTACCACAAAAGCCGAGTGCATTAAATAAACTTTAGATAAAAATTTAAAAGAAAAAAAATTAAGGTTTCTAGCCATTACACCGTATCATAACATGACATTAATAACAACGTGTCAGGCAAAAATATATTCTTTGTATCGAAAAGTATGAGACTATGCCCAATATCGACTGTATCGAATATGTATAAATAAATGTTTCTCTTTCTCTCTCTCTCTCTCTCTCTCAATTGCAAATTCAAATCATTTATTCAGTAAATAGGATGCAATGGGCGCTTTTACACGTCATTTTTTAAAATTATTGCCAAGAATAATGCGCCGCAAGAAACTTGGCAGTCATTTTTTTAAATAAAATAATTACTAATAAAATACTTAAAAACTAAAGTCAAAGTCAAAGTCAAAGTCAAAATATCTTTATTCAATTTAGGCCATAACAAGCACTTATGAATGTCAAAAAAAATCTACCACCGGTTCGGAAAACCTCTGCTGAGAAGAATCCGGCAAGAAACTCAACGAGGTATATATATATATATTTTTTAAACAGATTTACAATATTATTAAATGATATGTTTACATCACAAGTATTTAACACAACTTTATTTTTAACACAGTAGGTTCGCTATTAAAGTATATAATTAAAGAAAAAAATACAAAATAATAATAATAATACAGGGATGTATGGGGTCCCTTAGTTACAAAACTAAACACTAACTATATCTACAGCACATTTCGTAAGCAACCGTTTACCGCCAAATCTACGTTTGACATTCCGTTTTAAACTCCGTCTGATTTTTGGCTCCAGACTTTTTTTACGTGTTTGAAATTTCAACAGTCAACAGCTAAATAAACTGCTAATTTTTACCATTATCATTTCCAGACAGCCTACCCTCTCCGTTTCTCCGAAGTCCACGTGATCAACACCCACCGCCTGAAGACGATGTCTCTCTTGCTACTCCACTTGGGCCTGTACCCCTGGAGGCGTAAGGTAGTCCAGATCCATTCTGGCGACGAACAAATCAACACAGCTATGGGGGTGACTACTTCCCGCTTGAGGGCCTTCCATACGAATATGGGGGGAAGGCTGGTGCTATGAAAGATTTGAATGGTGAGTTTTGATTTACATATGACGTGAGAGACTAGGATTAAATTCTTTCTCAATGTTACTACTCATCTCAGCTATCACGAATTGGTGAGTAAAATGAAAGTATCTGTGTGTTACTTACGTGAAGAAGACATACACTTCACACAATATGAACATAATATTAGTCATATTATTATAAAAAATTCTAACAATTAGTGACATTACTTTCGTTCAATCCATTTTTAATCGACTTTTTTTTTATTCGACTGGATGGCAAACGAGCAAGTGGGTCTCCTGATGGTAAAAGATCACCATCGCCCATAAACATCTTTCTAAACGACTTTAAACAAGGAGGAGGTTATCAATTCGGTTGTATTTTTTTTATGTTTGTTACCTCAGAACTCCGTCACTTATCGATATATTTAGGAATAACTCGCGCATTTGATCTTGAAAATCATCATTTGATGAAGTGGAACTGATGATGAAGACCACAGTTGACCATCGGAGTTACAACTCAATAACAAGTATTTCACGGGTTGAATTTTAATTACTTTAACACAGTTGCTGAGCAATTTATTAAGCACCAAGACTCCTTAATAATGTAGTCTCTGCTTCGGAAAAAGCAATCTTTCGTAAAAGTTGATGAGTAGTTGGTATTAAACTATTGTATCTTAGATTATTTACACTAAAAAGCGTGAAAAAAATTTATAACAATAAGTTGAACCGACTACAAAAAACCATCAAAATAATTTTCTATCACTCTGAAGTCGGTCGGTGCCTCAGCACGAGCCAGCAGGAGTGATTGAAGCCCAACATATAGTGCGTAGGTGAGGTAGATGACTATAGTTCCACTCCTGCTGGCTCGTGCTGAGGCACCGACCGACTTCAGACTGGTAGAAAATTATTTTGATGGTTTTTTGTAGTCGGTTCAATTTTTTGTTATAAAATTTTTTCGTGTCAGCTCTTGTGAATCGACCTGCAATTTTCGCTACAGTCACACATACATTCTTTAACAATGGTAGCTAGATCGCCATGTAATTCTTATAAATACCTGAAATATTAAATTAAACCACATAGATAACCTGAAGACACAGACGGTTCTGGCAGAAAAATCAGCGCTGCAGGCGTTTAACGCCTTCAGCATAATGCTGAGTCAGCGACCGTTTCACTTTCGCGGGACACAACAACATTGTGTATATTGTATTTAATGTTTTCATGTGTTTTTCTGTATTTTTTTATTTTATTTGTGTTAATTTTGCTGTATATGTGTGTCTCTGTGTAAGTGAATAAATGTCTCTTTCTTTCTTTCTTTCTTTCTTTCTTTCTGAAAACAAATTTATACCTAAATTTAAATATTTCTAACAATAAGGATAGGCAGCTTCTATCAAGTAGTTTCTGTCAATGAGCTGAGCCATCTCTCGAAGTTAACGGCGATCAAAAAAAAACACGACATGCAGAACTTTACCACCAATTTCTTATTTGCAGACGAATGGACAAAGAAACTGCTCTCAAATTCAAAATGGCTACAATCCCAAGAAAGAAAATACTACGAGACCGTCCTAAAACCTGAAACACAGGTGCGCACACGGCATAAGAGCGCTGTCCGTGTAGGTGGAAGCGTGGGGTCCTATGATATGATCACGCGGACGCACTCCTGTAGATCACTCCACAGGCATGATGACCTTGATGAGGGTACTTATGGGGCATACAGAACGCTTAGGATAAAGAGTGACAAGGACACGCATGTATGATTAGACAGGAAGGCAAGATACTAACTGGTCTAGACGTCGAGAAGACTTACTCGTATGAAGTTGTAGAAGGATAGTGAGTAGTAGAGGGGAGAGGTCGATTGTTTTCTGTCAATATAGTGGTAGTTCTTTGTATTGTAATGTAAATTTGAAGAAATATTTTTACAAAATGTACCTATAAGCAGAGCTTATTGAATCACAACCAACACACGAACGAAACACACAAATATACATTTAACAAATATTTTACAAATAAAATTAAAATTCCATAAGCATTTAAGTATAATATGTGATTTGACTAAACTGTTTGTGCTACCAAAATATTGTTAGTGTTAAATTAAGTAACTTATAAGGCGGGCCTGCGTGAACCAGGGTTAACTACATAACTCTAAGTTAACAGCTATAGGTAGAGTCATGCGTGCCGTGGTTCTTATTACAATGTCATTAATGTCTATTTTCGTCAAAATCACGTGTCTTCGTTGATGGCACTATGTATAACCCAAGTTGAATACTTGAATAGTCTCAAAATATATGGAACTGTAACCTCTATTCCAGGGATAAAATCATAAAACAATATTTTTGCTACTACATTCTTGTATTTTATTCTTACCCTATTTTCAGCTTCACGCTCACTTTAATAGTAGGTATTTCGAATGTAGCCCCATGGTAAGGATCAAGAAGGTGATATACTTTTTTTTTATTAAATGGCTTAATCTGTCCAAGATCTGTTGAGAGACACAGATGAACGATGTCGAGTTTTTTTTTTATTAGGTACTCAGGTTGTCAGCAGGCCTACTACGAAACTCGAAACTCGAACTTCGTGTCATGCGGTCCCTCTGACACTTATACTATTTAATACGAGAGCGAGAGGGACGGTACGACACGAACTTCGAGTTTCGAGTTTCGTAGTAGCCCTGCAGGCGCTGTGCTGTCAAATAAGTAGGGTTAGTTTATTTCAGTAGAGTACGTTTCAAATAACAAGGAAATTTCACTCGTTTCCTGCCAATTATAGAGTTGGCAGCTGCTTAACCCTTTTCCAGGCCATATCGATACGCTACTACCTACATAGTTTTATATTGTTTACTTTTACTTTTGTACCTTTATTTCATTCTATGTAGTGATCAAATGAAGTTAAAATTAGGTCAGATATGCGGGTTAGTTAGGTAACAACACGCGTACAGTGGTGAACGAAAATAACAATCAGTGTAGTTAGGAGCTTTTATGTGTCAATTTTTTTTTAATACGAAAACAGGCGCTTTCTCAAAACTATTCAATTCCATACAGTCTTATTACTTTTAGCGGTTCGACACATTACAGCGACATTGTTGTAAAAATTAACAAGTTGAAGTGGCATGGGCAGGCCACATGCCACATCACTCGAGGACCGATAATCGTCGGGGGGAAAAGTTTTAAAGTGGCGTACATGAACCGGAAGACGAAGCGTTGGCAGGCCTCCACCAAGTGGACTGCAGACATCGTGCGAGTTGCAGGTGGATGCAAGTGGCGAGATGTTGTTCATTGTGGCGTTTTAAGGGAGACGCCTTTGTTCAGCAGTAGACGTGTTGTGATGATAATTATGACGACTATTAGCGGTGGTCTCTTAAGAGCGTTTATACCTGCTGAGCTGGCAACGTTGCATTTTTGTTAGTTTTTAAAATAATAAAAATTTAATGAAAATTCAAAATGTGGTTTGATAGAATTGTTTTTAATTATAATATAAGTTAATGTGTCTACTGCAATAATTATGCGTAATAGACTTTTATTTTCTTTAAAAACCGTTAATAAACATTTGTTGGAGTAGGTTGACACATTAAATTGTATATTAAGAACAGTTCTATCAGACCACATTTTAAATTTTCATTAATTTTTTATGGAATAATCGAGAAAAACTAACAAAAATGCAACGTTGCCAGCTCAGCAGGTATAAACGCTCTTAATAAGTAAGACGTGGCAATAATACCTTTATCCCTGGATATGCTCGAAAATCCAGGGAACGTGGGAGCTAATGAATTGTCTGTGAGGCAATTTGTCCTTGTCACAAACAACCGAGGTATCATGGCGTCGGTGATAATTTAGACTATTTGTGTAAGGTAAGCAAAAATATATTCAGTAGTTTTACGCTAGCTGTTTTTAGGATTCCGGAGCCAAAATGGCAAAAACGGAACCCTTATGGTTTCGCCATGTCTGTCTGTCTGTCTGTCCGCCCGTCCGCGGCTTTGCTCAGGAACTATCAATGCTAGAAAGCTGTAATTTTACACGAAAATATATGTAAACTATGCCGACAAAATGGTACCTACAATAAAAAAAATGAAAAATAAAATTTCAGGTTCCTCCCATAGACGTAAAGTGGGGATGATCTTTTTTTCTCATCCAACTCTATAGGTCTTTTAAAACTATTAGGGGTTTGCCACGACGATTTTCCGATTCATTGATTTCTTTGCGAAATATTCAACTTTAAAGTGCAAATTAGGGCTACGGAACCCTATTTTGGGCGTGTCCGACACGCTCTTGGCCGGGTTTTTGTATAGATCTACGACATTGGCCCAATTTCATAACAAATTACTAGCTAATAGTATTGACATTCACTAATAGTAATTGCTTGTAGGTAATTTGTTTTGCAATTGGGCCATTGTCTCTTGAAATTCATCTGATTTTGAAAACAGAATCATCTTGCTGACTTCATATTAAATGACATTATAATTGCTAACTGATTTTGATAAAAAAGCTTGTAGAATAAATCCAAATCGGATCACATTTATTGATATATCGATTAAGTACCTACAATGGATTAAAAAAATTGATGTTTGGTGTTTGATTATTTTTATAGGCTGTCATCGTTCATAGCGCTCCATTTCTCTTTCAGTCATAAATTCTCTTTCAGTAAAAAATATTCACTTAAAATAATTGACACGTCAAAACAACGTTTGTCAGATCAGTAGTAAAACTATAAAAATGTCAGTTCGTCTATAATGAAACTCTTAAAGATTGGAGAGAAGTTAAACTACTTATTATAACCTCGAATCTTTACTAGGTACTGCGAGTAGGTAACAAAACACTTATGAAAGATGAAAATTAAGAGAACGTAATGGGTGTTAAAGCAAATTTTTAATTTAACACTTAACTCCTACTGCAAAAGAGCGAGCAAAAACTCATAAATCAAAAGTTTTCTGCGTGCATCGAGGTTTTTCGGTCCGTCCTTTTTGGAACATTTTTAACTTAAGTCTCTAAATTGATAAAATTCAATTCACTTTAAACACAAAGTTATAATTGCAGCTACTTACAATTTGCTGTTTTTGGAGTCTTGATTGTTGTTGTTTTTGTTTTAGTAAAAACTTTTATAACGTTTCGTTAGGAGAAAAACTTGTATTTTTAAATACTATTTTCGTGTAACACCTACAACTTTTTTTATTTAATTATTGCATTGCCATCGGACTCTACTCTCTACTCTATAAAGGTAGGATTTACATACAGATTACATACAGTAAAGGATTTACATAAATAACTATATATACCACAACATTTAAATACAAGTTCTATAAGACTAGGCTTTTATTTCCATCAATTGTGCAATTGAAGTAAAAACTATCTCAAAATAACCAAATCCGTATAAGTATATGTAGTACCTATAATAAGCCTAAATTTTCTATGTAAGGCTAGTTGAAATCTGTGCTGGATTGTGATGCCGATGCATTGGTCAAGAAGTACGCTAGCCTAAGTGTACATATTATACCATCATCCCAGCCTATATACGTCCCACTGCTGGGCACAGGCCTCCTCTCAGAACAAGAGGGCTACACATACACAGGGCTATACATATTATATAGAAGGGTCAAAAGTGGCACCGAGTGGTTCGTGTAATATTACACTCGGCGCTGGCTATCCAGTTTCTTTGCTTGAACTAGATGAGTCTAGATTATATTCAAAAAGAGCCTTAAAATAGACACATCGTTGAAAGTAGTCTCAAAATAAGGTTCAATTTAGTGTTACTTCACTTCACGCATTTGAACATAATAATCATCCTACAGACTTTAGAAACGTTGAAATCAAATGGAATACCGATGCATTACAGCAACTGCAGTGCTCATAGCATGTAGGGAACGGTGGCAGACTCGAGTACTAGCTCCTAGGCGAGCCAAATGATCTGAGAGCAAGCTCTTTACACCACACGACTGCGCCGGACACTATCGTTGGTCACATGTAGTCATATACATCGTACTCATTCTACCTGCTTACATCTACAAAATGTTGATGGTTTTATTCCTATGTTGTGTGTATGCTTGTGAAGGAGCAGTACAAGTTAAAAATTGTATTAGTAGTCTATAAATGCAAATTTTATGTCTGTTTGTATACGTAAATGACCAATCTGCAATGATCCCACACTGCATACATTTTGCTTAGAAGCTGAGATCTCAGTGCGTCAATCCGACTCAGTTTTTTCAGTAAATGTAGGTAATACAACTGTTTATTTATTTAAACAGTTACATCATATACCTACTTAACAGCATAAACAGAGACGAACAAGTCTGAGTTAAGTCAGTGTGTGAATTATTAACTAAATTAAACTTTGTAGAAGCATCAAACTAAGTCGCAACTTGGCGCACTTTGCCAGTTTATGTTTCGGCTCGCGGGAATAATGGTGAACTTTAAGCTCGAATTTCAAGACAGACAAAAGTTTAGCTAGCAGTGTCGTCGTCAAAGGAACAGTCTACAATGAAGTAAGTAGGAAAAGTCACCGATAAACTATACACCATGGGTGCCGGGATGGAGGCGCTAGGGGGACGCAATCCTCCTGGCGTAAAGTACCTAAATACATAGAACCAGTAACGTAGAGTCGTAACAACTCGATTCCCACCGGGTTGCCTAAATGTTTCGCTTAAAATACTACAGTACTTCTAAGGAGTTGCATCTGAAGATACTAAAACACGCTTCCCTCACTCCCTGCCTCACTGGTGAGGTTACTAAAGAAAATGTTCACGCCACGCCACTGCATAATACAGAACTAAAGACACTGAAGGAAACTATAAATGTCCTCTATTATGCAGACACGAGATGCACTGCATCCTTTGAAAATGATAGTACCATTTGCGCTCATGACAGACGCCATCATATCTGTCACCAAGATCTTTGTTGTAGAATGTGCTCGCCAAGCGGCCAATAGAGACCGATGCATAAGGATCGCGAAGGTAGCAACCACAGTAATGGGGGACCCCTCATGACCGCGACCACTCTGTCGAGTGTCCGATTAAGATTTAGAGTAGTCATCGACATAGCTCGAGAATATGCTATTCGAAACGACAAAGCGGGTCACATCGCTCGAAGAACAGATAGGTAACTGTTGAGGAAACTGTTGGGGAACTGTTGGGGGAGGACTTTTCTTCGAGTGACAACCATGAACCGGAAAATAATGCGTAGCAGGTCTTCCACTAGGTTTTTTTTATTTTATCTGATGAAAGAGATGCAACAGAAGCTTCGCCACGAATTGGAACTCTGCGCGTACGAAATACGAGCAATAGCTACTTTATGATAATAGTAGGATAAGGAAGGAACTAAACTATCTCTATCTAGTCGATATATATATAGCAGCTAGCTAGTAACTTATCTAATGAGTCATTCTCGAGTGGTCCGATATTATCGTAATTCTCGACACGCTGTACCTAAGCAGTCGGAGAGCGTAAGTAGGACGGGAATAAATCTACAAAGTGCGAGCACGCGCGCGCAATTTGAAACGGTACAGACACGTTTAAAATGATGCACTCGAAAATGATTCCCAAGCTAGCTGCTGCAGTTCCGCCTATCGAGAATGTATAAATTCGTATGCCATATCAACGTAGGTATAATATCCGTGTGGCCACGTGTAAATAGGAATTTCGGGGTATTTCGTATTCGAAAAATTGTTTTTCTCTGCCCAGCATGCTGGGAGTGGGAAGAATTTTGCTGCGTTCTAAAACACGCATTGTCGAAATAGATGCAAAGATTGCCATGTTGAAGTGGGACTGGGCCGGCCACGTCAGCCGAATGCATCCAATGCGGTGGCCTAAAATGCCACAAAGTGGGTACTGCAGGACAGATTTCGAAGATCGGGTAGGCCCAGACGGAGATGGCGGGACGACTTGGATGTATTTCTCAACGACTAGCCGCAGACTGCTTTGGACCGGGAGGAATGCAGGACATGGGAGAGGCCTTTGTCGAGCAATAGGACACTAACCCCCTGACTCACCATCCATTGATTTTTATTTGACGGATAAATGTGATGCCGTCTCTGTTTGTTTTGTTCGAATAGACGGGACGGCATCACATTTATCCGTCAAATAAAACTAATCAATGGTGAAACAGCCCCTAAACCAGGCAAACTAAAAATAATAATTAAAAAAACCACATAGAAACCAGCTTAAATTGCTCCCAATGCGCCCGGGCGCGCAGGAAAAGTAACCATTTGAGATAATGAGCGCTGATCTACTCTGACCGAGCGCTTTCTAATCGCAATATTGAAGAGCAGAGAAAACGTTTATTATTTACGTGTTTCGACGGTCAGTTTGAGTTTTACGAGTACTTCACGTGTGGATTAAAATTATTGTGTGGTTACTCATCCATGTAATTACTAGGTACCTAACCTATACAATTCTTTTATGCTCAGGATAGAGTTCCGTAACCGTCAAAAAATCATGTTATCCGTATTAAGCCGTGGTGGCCTAGTGGTTTGACCTATCGCCTCTCAAGCAGAGGGTCGTGGGTTCAACCCCGGCTCGCACCTCTGAGTTTTTTCGAAATTCATGTGCGGAGTTACATTTGAAATTTACCACGAGCTTTGCGGTGAAGGAAAACATCGTGAGAAAACCTGCACAAATGCGAAGCGATTTCAATGGTGCGCGTGAAGTTCCCAATCGCACTGGGCCCGCGATGGAACTATGGCCCAAGCCCTCTTGTTCTGAGAGGAGGCCTCTGCCCAGCAGTGGGACGTATATAGGCTGGGATGGATGGATTATTTTTTAAAGTTTTTGTATTTTGTACGAAATTTTCCAAGTATTTTTCACAAGTTAGAAGACTGGTAAATTTTTAAACACAATAGTTTCCTTGTCAATTTGTTATACATTCCAAAGCATGTCTCTCTGGATATTGACATTATTTATATACATTGTCATATACTTCACTTTAAAATGTTACATTGAATATAACTCGATTTACTGAGAAAATATAGGTAAGTACATACTTTATATTATTATTACCTATTATGATTATTATTTTACTCTATTTGTTTACAAAGGTTAGGCTTATATTTTATAAAAAGTTTATTGCTTGTAATTTCTTTTATAATTTAATTAAATGTCGAATTTACAAACTGTCCGCGTTGATGGTTTGAGCAAGTGAAATCACAAATAGGTATAGACACGTAATTATTATAAATTCAATAACAAATTCATTTTCAATGGGTACTTACGTTCTTAAACATACTAAAACTAACAGACAGCTCAGTAACAAATCGGCGAACGTGTGGCCACGCAATGCGTCGCGCACTAGTAAAGACAATAGGGTGACCACGCTGTTGCTCGCAAGAAAACGGACATCACAGTACAGATAAAGAAACTGAATCGTGTACCAGGGAGGAAACCTTGGGCTTTTAATGTATGTTTACATCCCATACGTTTGCCAAAGAAATCATAGTGAAACTGTTACGAGAAGACCCTTGAGGCCTACGCTAGCTGTCGCGGTTTGCATGGATATTTCGGGTGGATGCCTATTGTAAAACAGTATGAGTGGCTAAACTGCACGGATTTTATCTGTACCCGTACCCACAGGCGTGCGCCTGCAAACATAAGACACATCAATATACTCGTAACAGTGTGAACTGACGATTTGTTATAAGTGGCCGGAACTATATAGTTAATAATTATAATGAGCAAATTTTGCTGATTAAATAAAATAAAAAACATAAAGATAACCTTCGATTTGGCATGGATCCGCGTCCTAAGCATACCAGGGTAATTTTACCAATTCGTAGGAAAAACGTCTGAGGAAATTTTTCCTCAATGGTGCAAAATCATGGTCACTGGACACAAAGAGGACTACGAATTTATAGCAGCACGCCGTACTATATACCTTAGTAACAGTTTTAGAGACAATACGGTTTGAAAATACGCATTACATCATTACACAACAACCACTGTAGACGTACAGTCTGCACTACACAAGTCCTTTTAACCCTCAAGTTCTGACGTAAGATTGTAACTATAGCAGTACTTACGTTGTCTGTTGTGCATATTTACAAAGGTAATGTCAAAATAGCAGTAGGTATACGAAACAAGTGGAAATTGGTACATATCTTGATAGTGTATAATTTAATTCGGTGTTGCGTTCTCGACGTCAATTAACTGGTCTGTCCAAATTTAATCACTTTACAAAGGGCAGAAGAGTATTTAATAAAAATTATAAAGGTAATCTTTTT